>NW_007578488.1:27967-80835 GCF_000690725.1 Stegastes partitus
AAAGTGACCAGTTGAGCAATCTCTTCCAAACTCGGGTGTATTTATGTAACCTTGCCGGTACAATTGACCTTGTGATATTTGCAGTAATACAATCATCTCCGCCGTGGAACTGCTGTCTACAGTTAAAAGGCAAAGCGGAGCCAGTGAAGAATATCTCTGTCGCTCTCCCACAGCTTATCTGTTAGAAGCTCTTATGTGAGTCAGGGCAGGGCAGGCGTGGGAGGCAAGACAACACAGTGTCACCAGCTCCACACCGGAAAACCCAGGTGTCTAAATAAAGCATAAAGTACAGCGTTGGCATACAAACAGATAAGCTCTGTCATTCCGCTCACACTGTCGCGCTCGTACGGGGAACGGCATCGTGACACAAAAAGTCTTCAGAGGGATGCAGCATTTTCAGCAACATCTGTGGGCAACATCTATTTAAGTTTATCTCGAAAGCTGTCTCTCGCTGCCGTTGTGACGCTGTGAATATTTAGATGGTGAATTAAATGTTATGTTATTGGATAGGAAAATGCCACAAGCCTCTGTCTGCCTACACATTTCAAAAAAAAAAAATTCCTAAAAAGCAGTCATTTTAAGCGGAGTGAAGAGGTGCGACACTTTCAAATCCACAGGGGCGAGACAGAAAGCCAGGGACGCTCAGATGTACGGAATATCAACACGAAGGAACTCGCAAACACGCTTTAACAAAAAAAAAAAAAAAGTGTCTGAAAAGTGCTGTTTCCTCATCTTACATCAACATCCACACACATAACTTCACCCACACACATATTGCAAGTGCTATTGGATCATCCTAATGGAACACAATTGTTGCTTCCCCTTTTCCCGGCTTGCTCTAACAGTCAAGTGGTTAAAACAGTAGGCAGCCGGAGTGAGTTTGTGTGTATATATATATGTGTGTGTAGACTGATTCTAGTAGCTGTAACACCGAGGCTGTTCATGACATACTTTTAGACCACGGAGCTCCAGCAGCGGGAGCAAGCTGTGCAACACAAACCAGGGGAAGGGAGCGAGAGAGGCGGTGTGAGGGTCAGCATCTAGTGTTTGAGCTGAGGCAAGAGTCTCTAATCTCCAAGTGACAGGGAAATAAAAAAATAAAATAAAACAGCGCCACGGTTGAACTACCAAAGGAAATCAAGGCATATTATGATCACGGAAGCTGCCATTGATGTTGCCTTTTCACTCATCTATTTCAGATTTTCTCGCTGGATTTTTAAAAAGGGACTTAAATACGTCTTTAACCTTTCCGACCCGATCGCTTTGCGCACTGTAAAAGTAAAGCAAACAGGTCGATGCAGAATATCCTCAACGGAAAGTTTGTGGAGATACTGTGCAAACGGATGAAATGCTCACCGAGCCAAGGTGTTTAAACCCACTCAATTTTGCAGGCCAATAGAGAAAGCAAAGACACACACACACACACACACACACCTATGTGCACAGACGCACACCTGTCCAAACACGGGCTGTGTCAGAACGGTGTGTGGACACAACATGACTGATGGTTCATTCATTTCCAGGCCCAGACAGTAAACTAGAGGAAGGCAAACTGGGAGCAAAACAGTAGTTGATGCCCTTTTTGTGCTTTCATGCAGCACAGAAAGCTTCGTTCCAGCTGTGTTTTTTTATTTTAGGACCACTCATATGTGATTCTCGTGTTATTAAATTGTCTTTAAATACAAATAAATGCTGTAAAACTTTTAGATTCATTCAGTCAACTGGTGGAGTCGAGAAGTTCACCCTTTATGGGGCAAGTGACCATATTTGGTAACTTCCTGGGACGTTCAGTATGTCCACCCTGAGCCTTTCCTGGAGGTTGAAGAACCATGTGCACTTTGATTTAGTTTTTATATTAGTGCCAATATCATGACCTTATGAAAAATGTCACTAAACAAAAGTTTCAAACACTTTCTAAACGCTTTGTTACTGGTTTGCATTGAACTCCACTTTGATTTACCGTAAATACTCAACTATTGAGGCACCTGAATACAAGCTACACCCACTAACTTTAAAAACAAGTTTTGTACATATACAGGCCGCACTTGTCTGTAAGCTGCAGGTGTCCACGTTGTAACATGAGATATTTACATGGAAAGATTTTTTTGACTTTTAATTAAATACGTACCGGTAACATATACAAATACGTAAATGCTTTTTTTCAGAACAGTGCCTGTAACACGACTGGTTAAGAAAATAAAAAATACAGTAGCCTACCAGGAAAAGTCATTGATCGCTATCTTCATCTTCCTCCTGAAAACCACTAAAGTCGTCTTCTTCAGTGTCGGAGTTGAACAGCCTCAGAATTACTTCCTCACACACTTCCTCAGTCTCTCTTTCGTTGTCAATCTCAATGTCACTTTTGTCTCGAGGCAAATTCGTAAAAATTGTAAAAATCCATAAATTAGCCACATCAAAGTTTAAGCCGCAGTGATCAAAGCGTGTGAAAAAAGTAGCAGCTTCTCATCTGGAATTTACGGTATTTTTTGAGATCAGTGCCAACACCACCACCCCAAGAACAATGTTACTAAATGAACTTACAAAGCACTTTATAATTACTTTATTACTGGTTGTGTAAGTATCATCACCTCAAACTAAACTGTTTCTTAGTAAATGTTTTTTGCAGTTTTTAAATCCTCCCCTCTTTTTTTTTTTCTTTTTTTTTTACTGTAGGCGGGCACGTTACCATATATGGCAACTTTATTAATCTTGATTTACAACATTTTTTTTTTTTTTTTTTTAAGTCATAAAAGTAAAAACATCTTGAAATATCTTTCAATAACTTGCTTGAGTTCCTTGAAGACGTTTCACTTCTCATCCAAGAGGCTTCTTCAGTCCTGACTGACTCGTGGGGAGTTCCAGACACTTATATCCTTAAAGAGCCATTAACACCTGAGTTTCGGTTTCAGTTGGGGGTTTGTTGCTCCTCCCCCTCGTTATGTGAGTAGTTAGTGCTCCCCCTGCCACAATGGAGTTTGTTAGGGTCTTTTGTGGCTATCGGTGTGAATGTGGTTTCATCTTCCTGGGGAGAGTTCTCAGGACTCTTCAGTCCTCATAAGTATGTGGATCTCCCCAGTAGTCAGTCAGAACTGATGAAGCCTCTTGGATGAGAAGTGAAACGTCTTCAACAAACTCAAGCAAGTCCAGCTACTATGATTAATCTACCAGAACAACCATGACCTGGATGACTGAGAATCTTCACAGACATCCTTCAATAACACCTATGGGCTGAAATTTTCCAAGTATTTCAAGCAGTGCCCTATAAACGGTGTCACAGGTACCGGACATTTTGCTTAAATCAAACATTTTACTAATCATATATAAGCTGCAAGTTAGCATTCAACTTGAATTTTTCCTTTACAATTTAAAGAGAACACAACAACCTCCCCTATGATTGGTGCTGCCCTCTCTAGCAGAACCAAGGCCACCGATTTTGTGTTGAAGAGCTCAGCTAAAGACACTCAATTATGAGTCCAACTGAAGTCACACTACAAATAACCAGCTTCCCGTGGCTTTCAGGGGAAATGAGAAAACAGGGAGAACAAAAAACCGGAGAGGAAGGAGAAAAAAAAAAACATTTCTTTTATTAAAAGCCGAGCAGATGCGGCCGAATTACGCAGGACCGCTTTATGCATCGCCCAAATAAAATGACCTCAGTAGCAAATAAATAAAAAGAGAGTTTTACATATTACCTGTCAACAACTCAGCATATTTGGCAGAGGATAAAATGCGGTTTTACAAACCATGCAGCAACTAATTATGAAACAGGGACGCCGGCTGGAGGTTGGCCACCCTTGATTGAGTCATCAATAACGCTTTAGCTCTCGCCGCCATTATCATCGTGCTAACACTGTTATTAATTCATCCACCTTGTTTCTATCCATTCATCAGCAGAACTGAAGGAAGATAAATAAAGGTTTCCGGGAGGACTCAGGTGGAGGACGGCTCAGTGAATGCGAGTCGATGATGGATCAGTTCCGACAGAAGTGAGACCTGACAACGGGACCAGCCGGGCTGTCGGAGGGATAGCATCGCTCATGTTTAATTTCTGTTTTGCTTTACTTACTCAACAAGTGTTGCGGGCCCCTTACATTATTCATTCAGTGCGGAAAAGCTGACGTAGCTGTTTGCAATAAATGGATTAAAGGCGGTGGAGATTTTTGATGTATGCTGGTGTGCAAGTGTGCTTGGGAGACAGAAATAATCAAAATGTGTGCGTTATTGCTGTTTTTTTTTAATTGCTTTCCAGCCCCCTCCTCTGGTTCTTTTCAGTTTTGTTTCTGTGCTAATTTAAAATAAAGTCTGTCCTCCATATTTTAATAAGCCTAAGAGATGCTGAAGATACATTATGAGTGAGTCGTATTAAGAAATTATATCGTGAAATTGGGCAGTGACGTATAATTTGATCGGCACAGACACGGTAAATACCGCTCACATGTATAGTTAAAAGCTGGCATTTTGTATTTTAGTATTTTCAAAAGGTCTCTTCACTTATGCATGCAGATGAATGCCATGCGAATTCCTCTAAAATGACTTCTGGGCCGTCCCAGTTCAGTCAGAGCCACAATTTTCTATCTACTGCCTCCTGCGGGCGAGCTGTTTAAACCTTAACAACCGCCAAAATGTCATCCACTCCCCCCGACTGGCAATTCTGCTGTTCCTCCAGCCCTGTCAGAACACATACGTAATGGAATACCCGGACATAAAACAAAGGTTAACTATGAGGCCTTGGTGTGACAGAGTCCAGGGCCAGAGCGGACCCTTAGGAGCTGTATACCTGTGATAGACTCCATCTAGGCCTCCAGAGACCTCTCTAGACTTGCCACTGTGAGACACACTTGCTTCTAAACGCTGCTAATTTTCAATCTTCAGAGTGGTTTGCATCTGACTCTCCTGTGTGTGTGTGTGTGGGATTTGACTTCTGGAGATTTGTATCTGAATGCAGTCATGCTGCATTCCTCTCTCTGTTTACATGGGGATTGTGTGCGATATGTCCATAATTGTTCGGGGCTTTGGGATGTTTTCTTCTCCATGGTGGTTTCGTCTTACAATATCACCGCTAATGATTTTAACTTTGTTATCAGCATGTGGTTAGGTGTTGAAATTGCTGTTAGAGAGTTGCAAATGGATATCAAAGATATTTAGACGCAACCTTTGCAGATTTGAGTGCGAGGCGGGCTTGCAGTTGTCCATAAAGTAATGCAATTAAAGTGGATGAACCTTTTAGAGGACTGACACTAAAAAAAAAAAAAAAAAAGAGTAAATGGAATTCAGTGTGTGTGTTCAAGAGTGTTTTTAATGTTTTCCAACATTAGCGTAAACTCACTGACTTCAGATCCACATCGTATTTGCTTCTCTTCGTCCTCTGATAACAACTTTCACAAAGAGGTGAAGACTGCAACAATTTTGGACTCAACTGTTTAGTCTGAAAGCATTTCTCATGGTTTGCCCGGGGCAACTTTTGTGGTCTTGTGCCTTGAAACAAATGCAATAAAAAAAGCCAGGAACATGACTCTTGCAGAAACGAGCGAGTAATAAACGTGTCAGTGTGATGTGAACTGGTTTACATCCTGGTTCTTTCTCAAGCCCGCCGGTTTCTCAAGGGCTTGCGTGAGTAAGGCGGTGGATTTTTGTATAATCAACAACAAGATTTCACCAGCGTGCTTTAGTCAATAGGGTGTTTGGACAAGTTTTAGTCATTATGGGAAATCGGAGCTTGAATTAAAACTGGACATGGAAACGTAACAAACCAGGGAAAACATTTGTGACATTTGCTCTTTAAGACAGTAAGGTACCAGGGTGATCAGGCCTGTCAATAACCAATTACATCCACAAGTACCACTAAAGGGACACTGCATTAAGATTGATTACATCACTTGTCCGGTTATTCCAGGAAGCAGTCAAGCACAATCTTACAATCCACCATGCAGAACATTACGACTGTGAAGCTGCTAAATCTGATACCCCAGTCACTCCATTACTCCCTAACCTCCTTGCCATTAACGTGCAGTTAGTCATACATGTTTACGGCCATTGCATTTAAGAGCTGAGAGAGAACATGCCTTCCTCTGGCAAATAAAAGCCCTGAAGGAAGTCCAGACATGCTCCGACCTCCTCAGAGTTTTATGCTGTAATAAAACATGTTTACATGCTTTTTGCCTGGTTGGACCCCAAGGGCACAAGGGTGAAAAGGTTATCATGAAGCTGCCATCTATCTCAACCTTCAAAGGACCTTTTTTTTTCACTTCTTGGCTTGAAGTACTTTTGATTTATTGCATTTGTACTATCTATGATTTCCCACCCTTGTCTTTCACTGAAATATTTGTCTTAGGAGAATCTCAGAATGAAAAGAGGACCGGCTGATGGCGAGTATTTGTAACAAAGGAGAGGCTTTCATTTGACCTTCCTAAAACTGCTTTGAAGGATTTATTACAAAGATCAATACTTGGATTTGGATGGGAATCAAACACAGACCTTGACTTCTTTTCAGTCCTTCAAAGGGAAACTAAACGTTTCTGTTGGGGGTGACACAAAACACGGATTCTGAACCCATTAGAAACCACCACAGATTCCATTTTGTTGTTGACTAAACTTGGCTTACCATCGTTCCTTCTTATGTCTGGTTTTCAGATTTCTTAATCTTTCCCCTCTTAGTCGGCTCTTTGTGACTCACTGTCTCATTCTTTGCCTCTCCCTCCCCTCTCCCCTTCAGCTCCTATCTCGCCTATTACCCTTTGTGCCCTGATACACATCACTGTCATCAACAAATGGTTGGCTCTCAGTTTTATTAGTGCCCCTGTTTAAAACTGGCTTTCTGAAGGGAGCGCAAAGGTTCCTCTGCATGGCTGGGCCCATCTGTAGAGTGGCATAATGATTTTTTCACGCCGCATTAAGTTAACACTGTGTTGCCAGCAAAGCAGGCCAAGACCCAGTTTCTAATTGGACTAAGAGAGAGAGAAGCGGGAACAACAGTCGCACAACACAACATCAGGCGCATTTCAAGCTTAACTTCATCCGTGTTATCGCCTCTTTTTTTCCCCACCCTTTATTCTTCCTATAAATTATGCTCTGTGGCCTCAGCTACATACTTTTTATATTTGGTTCAGTCCCATCTGTTGGCCTCCCTGTTTCCAGATTTGAAAGTAGAGAGAAGGATTGACACTCAGCTTGGTTTGTTTACACCCAAGGCAGATTTAAAAGTCAGTGTCAGGTCATAGGGTTGGCCAGATTAGGTATTTGGGACCGTGGTGCACAAGGCCAGGTTGCAGGTCACAGCCAACAAGTTACACATGGGTGGAGCTCTTCACGAGGAGTCGACTGCAGTCAAGCGTGTTAAACCACCTCTCTAATCTTTGGGAAGAAAAGCCACCTCTCAGCACATTTAGCCAGTTTTGGAAGCCAACACTAACTAAACAATTGAGTAACTACTACATAATTTTCCTTACAAAATAATAGCTGGGTTGCCCCCTCTGTCTGAAGCTTGAGCAATCGCCTCTGCTGTTTACTCGTCTCAGCCACTCATGCATGCATTGCAATAACGGAAATGTAATCATGACATGACATGTCATGTATTGGTGGGAATCACAGCTCTAAGCACGACTGCTTTCCTAGATGCCAGCACTGGTATGACATGTTTTAATTTGCTCTATTACCAGAATGTAGCCTCTAAGAGCTCCTTCCATTCAGAAAGCCTTGAGGCCCACCCAGTTCTACGATATACCTGACATCCTGATTATAGACAGTTGAGCAGAAACTGACAAGTATGATAATCTATTTTCCACTGGATATGCTGAACTGAAAGGTAAAACTTTAGATTTACCAGCTCGTCTATGTTCCAGTCCTCACCTATGGTCATGATCCCAGGGTGAGCTCAGAGTAGAGTTTACTCCTGTGCATCAAATAGAGCCAGAGGAGATGGTTTGGGCATCCGAACAAGATGCCTCCTGGGCGCCTTCGATTGGAAGTTTACCAACCATGTCTTACTGGCAGGTGAAACCGAGGTGGACCCAGACAATGCAGCACATGAGGTGCCTTTCAAAACCCCAATCGACTTTCCTGTTTAGTTTTCCATGTTGTGCCTCCTCTTATTCCAGCTCGAGCCTTCACGTAGCCAAAGTGAAGCCAGATGTCAGCCCCCCCCCCTCGCTATCCTTTGATTTGATTATGAACAACTCATCAAATTGGATTTGAATAGAAAAAAAAAATCCCCCCCCACACAACAGTTTACTGTTTGTACTGGTCAGTAAACATCCGATTTGAGTCACATGCAAGTGAATAAAGCAGAGACCCTTTAAGCTGAAAGTAAACAGCCACCATACAGACATTAGATCAGTCAACTAAAAGTCATATTTATCTGAATGGAGTGAATGTTTACCAGCTGTGATAGTGGAGCTGGTGTGACTTTTACCTTGTGAGTCCGTCTGTAAGTGTGTGTCATGGCAAAATGTGAACCACCAGAAAGGTGGTTTTGCTTACTTTGGCATTTGTATATATGCGTGTATATCTGTCTGTCTGTGGGAAGGTTTTGTCTTCACAGTAGTAGGTGTGTGCTTCCCATCAAAATCAGTGTTTGATCGATACTAATGGAATCTGAATATTAAGTACAATAGGTCAGAACATTAGCATGTTTGAAGGGGTAACATTTTGCTGTTTCAGGGTGTTTTGAGCACTAACGTATGTGTGACTGAGCAATAAAGCAGAAGGAGCAAATGCATCCCCATTTTTCAACAGGGGAAGCAAAATTATGCTTATCTCAATTACCGTACAGTCCCACGATCAGGTGATTATACTTAAGCAGCCTATAGCCATAACTGTCAAATGTGCTTTAAAATTGTTGTTTTTTTTTTTTTGCTTTTTGCTTTTATGGAAAGGTTTTACCCTGTAAGTTCAATGTCAATGAACAAAAAATTGTATATTTTAACATTTAAAGTCTCAATCGGCTAGGATTTAGATGCCTTTTAGATGATGCTTACACAAGTATTGTTTTCTGACACTTATTTAATGTTGTTTCAATAATCAATCAGCCAGTTTGGACCTGATTTTTATATGATGGTTAAATCTGTTTTGATTCAGTGTAGGTTATGGTTGAAAATCCGATCTATACTCAGGGGTGTTGAACTCCGGTCCTCGAGGGCCGCAATCCTGCATGTTTTAGATGTTTCCTTCTTCCAACACACCTGATTCAAATGATCATCATCAAGCTCTGCAGAAGCCTGATAACGATCCTGATCATTTGAATCAGGTGTGTTGGAAGAGGGACACATCTAAAACTAGCAGGATTGCGGCCCTTGAGGACCAGAGTTTGCACCAATCACAACAAGCGTTTTCATTGTTGAGCATCAGCGTAGATTCAATACCTCTGCCCAAAGTCATTTCAATGTTGATTCAATCTGATTTTGCTTTAAGCGACGGCCTTTAGCTCAACTGTGATCATCGACTGAAAACAGAATATTGGAAAATATAAGATAGCAGTTGTTGAATGAACCCACTTGGCCCGGTGACTCCAGCCAACCTTTAAATGAGCTAAAAGCTGAATTATAATGGCAATGAAATGCCAAACTGATTGTTAACGTTGGCTAAGTTTGCATTGTGGAGATGGAGTTTAAAGGAACTGAATTCTGCGATTCTTTGGCTCGTCAATGGGTCGCCGGCTCTCATACAGACTGACACTTTTCATACGCTTTCACATCACACCGCTGCTTTCTAATGCATCAAAAAAAAAGTCATTCATAACTGATAAAAATCTTTGTGCAAATGAAGGACACTGACGCTGCACAGACGGGCCCTAAAACGCAGGAAGTGCAGCAGCAGCAGCAGCGAGTTATTCAGACCAAATCAGTGGGAAAACGAGAAATATCCACAAATCTATTATATTGGACTCTCCGTCAGCAGCTCCGGCAGCAGCACAGCGTCTTTCCCTTCTCCTCTTGCACCGTTCGCACGTAGGCAGCAGCGAGAGTTAATTACTAACGCTCTGAAACTTTTTTCAACTCCCAGGTGGCTGTTTCTGGATTTAATACAAGAGAGTGGTGTAAAAATGCAGAAAACTTGTTTTAAATTACAACAATTTTTCTAGTTACAGGACCCTCATACTTTCTGCCACTTATGTGTCTTAAGTTTGCTTCCCCCCATTCTAAAACAGAACCAGGAGCTCCTTTATGCAATGGTTTCTATAAGTGCAATGTTTAATGCAGACCCCAGGGATGTACATATATAACAATGTGAATGTTACTCAGAGAAAATTTGGTAACTTCAAAGGCTTCACACTTTCACTTGAAAAGAAAAAAGAAAAAACACTTAATGGTTTATCATGTATTTGCACTTTTGTCATGAGTTTCATGTGGCCTAAGGTTATGAAACGCTGTTTCAATTAAAAGCATGTAAATTGGAGTTACGGTGCTTTTCCATGTCTACACAGGTCAGGTTGAGCACCAGCACGGGGAAGCTGCATGTAGTCATTCACCGGCAAATAATGTGCAGAAGGAATCGAGCTCTGAATTTTTAAGCAGCGTTCGAGAGGTATTTCCAGGAGACTGTTGATTAGCGAGCAGGGCCAACTGAATGATTGAATGAATTTTTTTTGTCTGGCTATTCTGGTCTGGCTGAGTGCTCAAGGGTCATCAATATAATATGGAGTATTTATCCCTGTCACCATAAATCCTAAGGAACACACACACACACACACACACACACAAATCTCACTTGTACTCCAGGACTAATAGCCTGATTCAGCACCAGTGTACCAGCTTTATACAGGAGTCATGCATGTTAATTAGGCTTAAGTCAGTTTCAAGTTTGAATTTTTATGTTTAAGACCATAAAATACAAACAGTGCCATTCCCAAAGTAATAGTAATGATTAAGGGTTGATGTGTGTAGCCTTCAGTATCCAGCAAACCCAAAAAAAGATTGATAAATAGGCATTGGAAGCTTTGAGGAATTTACTGTCTCTGTGGTTTACTCCATAGAAAATAACTGGGCTATCATTTTTATGTGTCCGCAACAGCCGTAGCCAGAGGCATTATGTGTGTGTCATCTGTCTGCCTGTCCGTCTGTCCATCCCATTGTCATGAACGTGATAACTCAGAACCCCCTTGAGGGAATTTCTTCAAATTTACCGTCCACAAGGATGAAGCGATGAGATATCTTCGGTTAAAGGTCAAGGTCATTGTGACCTCGTGTGCGTTGCGTGCTTCCGGACGCGATTTATCAGGGAATTTCATTACATCTGGCACAAACGCCCGCTTGGACCCCAAGGATGAACTGATTGGAGTTCAGAGGTCAGAGGTCCACTTCACCGCGACATCGTAACGGTCGGCAAAAAACGGATTTCTAGTCGTTATTCAACGCTATAAATCGGAGCCAGGAAGAGAGACTGTGACCATCATTCACATGTGGTCAGATGCTAGCCTTGGCTGCCCACATTGAGACTATGGCGGTTGATCTTCTTTGCAGCTGGGTTGAAGATGTGGTTGAAGCATCAAGAGCCGGAGCAGGCATGGATGTAAACTTAGAGGTATTCAATCATGAGGCAATAACTGTAGTTTTTTTTTTTTTTTTAGTATTTTGATTTTAGTCAGATGCAGTCTCAAACAAATAATTGATTATCAACTCAAGATACATCCAAAGACAGAGGCACACATGGTAATGGGCGGTGATAAAAGCCAGCAGTGCTCTCTTTTATCTCAGCCGATCTTCCCTTCCTCTATCCCCTCCTGCCTCTTCTGGGGTCCTCATCCTTCTTTCCTTGTGAACACCTTGTGTCTTCTTCAGGTGATGAATGCTTCTTCCTTTGCACACTGTCTGGGTTTGGACACTCTTAAATTACCCAACGCTGTGGAGAGGAGACGAAAGAGGAACTTAAAAATAGCATTTGGACTGGGCTTCTTCTTTCTTTTTTTTTCTTTTTTTAGGCTAATGGTTGCCCCTCGCTGATCCTGCTTCAACCCCCTCGTCAACCTTCCTTCACTTACTTATTCCCTTCCTCCCACCTTCCTACCTCTCTTTATATACAAGCAGGGGAGGGGGAGGGGAGGCGGGTTATTGATGGTAATTCTGTGGACATCTCTAACTTCCACACACACTCACACCATTTTCCCCACAGGCCTCATCTGTCTTTTTCTTCCTCTCCTCCGGCTCTCACATGAATAATGTTGTCCCTAAGCCAGAATGAGGTCAGGAAAGTAATGGCGAGACATATTGTGCAGTTAAGGCTGTCTGCAAATGGCCCATCAATAATCAAAGGCCGCGCATTAGCAGATGCAACATTGTGTCTGCGTGCACGTGTTTTTTTATTGGGAATAGATGGTGCCATCGATTATCCTATAAGCTCTTTAGCTTTTAATGCAATAATTAATTGTTTTAGAAATAGAACCAAGTATGAAAACATACACAGTTAATGGAGCCCTAAAGTGCTCTTAAAGCCTTTAAAATATTTTGCATGGGAATGGTTTCCACTGAGGCATTTGTTGTGTTTTTTTTTATTTCTTTTGATACGTTTGGAAAAGAAAAATCTAAACCACTTACTCCCGCAGGTCGTGGCTACATGCATGGCGGTGCCAGCCAAAAGAAGGCCCCCTATCGGCATTTGACAAATTGATTGTTATTTCTGCGGTTGAGGTGATGAAGAGCCCACAGCTCCTCCAGGGTCTGTTTGACCTCCACTGTTGGCACATCAGGAACTCAACTTGTCATCAAAGTTTGTTTCAGCCCAAAGAGCTGCAGTTAGCCTTTGACCCTTCACCTCTGCTGCCCCTTAGTGAAGTGGGCGCCCCTAACTTCGGAGACTGACAGCTTTCTCAAAAAAAAAAAGGGTTTTAGGAGCGGGGGGTTCCGGGTCACAGATATTTGGAATATAAAGAAGGATGAGTGGGGGGCAGGGTGCAGCGTTGTTGGCTGAAGTGAACATGGGCCGCCTCAACCTTAACTATCCTAATTGCGCCCCCCAGCACTCTCCTCAGTCTCCTTTTACAACTCCCCAGCTTAAATATTTGCAAACAAACCATCGCCATGGCCACATGTTTGTCTGTTTGCTCACTTGATAGCGATTAGAGAGCTTTTGTTATTGACTCAAAGCCCACTTAGAGCAAAAGTACCACCTCTATTCACACTCCTAAACTCCCTTCACCTGTTACCATTTATGCCCACATAAGTCACATTCTTCATTTTGTAAAACCATGAAGTTAACCTTGTTTAAAATCTAAAAAAAATAAAAACAAGACCTGGAATTCCATCTCAGCCAAGCCCCACTAATGACCTTGCACTTTAAGTCTACGGTGATTCAATCGCAGTTTTGTAAAATGACTAGAGAAAGTTTTATTGCGCTCTTTGAGGTCTCCTGGATAACCCTGACGAGAAGCATGCAACCGATTAAAAGTTTTAAATGTTGCAGAGTTTCCAGACGGAGGGAAAAAAAAAATCAAAGCATGCATTTGAGACATCAATAAGTGTAGCATGCCAATAACTGCCAGGGAGGCCGGGGTGGAGAAGGCAGGCAGACTGAGCCAGTTGAAAGGAGCTGACTTCCATTCAGATCGCCTCCGATGCCACTCTACTCCACCGAACAAACTGAAGAAATCAATACTGTTCATTTGAAGGCATTTCTTGGTGGATATATCAACAAGTATTGAGGAATGTTTTCACCGGTGTCTGTGCTTTATTGGCCCATTTATCAAAACAGAAACAGGCATGCAGATATTCAGCAAAAAACATATTCCTCTCAAAGGATTGGCGAGAAATATTCATATGGCCTTTTATCGAATCAGAACCCCATAGGATGTACTCTAAAGGCTAAAGATGAGATTGCGAGATACAAGCTGTATAAACGCCTGGTGGTGAAATGTGGTTGTGGGAGTATGTCCTGTGCCACCGCCGAGTGATTTTCAAACACAATTTATGACCCTTGAACAGATGCATTTTATTGAGCATGTGGTTTTGATAGAGAGATTGCACTCAGACTCTCACATCAAACTGCCACTTTGAATGACAAAGCGATCAGCAGACGTATAACGGGGGCTACCAGAAACTCCGACAGTCACAGATGTGGTCGTGTAGGGCAGCGGTGTGGTGTTGCAGTGGTCAGCCCTCTCGCCTCGCTGCCAGAAGGTCCTGGGTTCTTGGTTAGCCGGGCGCCTTTATGCATGGACTTTCCCCATGCTGTGCCTCCCGGGGTGCGAACATTCCTCCCACACGCATGTGAGGTTTAATTGGTGATTCTGAACTGCACGGCTGTCCGTCACTCTGCGTTGACAATGCCGTTCGCTCCGCGTTAGCCGAAATAGGCTCCAGTCGACCGCGACCCCCCACAGAATGAAGCAGAGAAAGCACGGATGGATGAACGAATGTGTACAAATGATTGTGTAGAAGTGAAACAAGCATCGTAGTATTCAGAAGAGACAATGGATGCAACCTCTTACTTGATCTGTAAAAAAATGTCCGAATAATTTCTGGTCTTAGACGCTGGTTTCCTTCAACCAAGCATGAAGTTCAATTTGTAAACTTTGTTCCGATTTAGAGTAAAATAGATGATCCAACAGGGTATGCTGTAGGCTACCTTGTAAATGGCAATACAGAGTTCTCAGTCAGATCCACTATTGTCTGGTATCACAAAAACCAAGATGGCGACGGCCAAATTCCAAACTTGAAGCTTCAATGGCTTACAAAAGACCCAGTCCTTTGGGGAGCCAGTCAGACCAGATTCTCTAAACAGGAGTACCGTAATTTCCGGACTATTGAGTGCACCTGAATATAAGCCGCACCCACTGACTTTAAAAAGAAAACAAAATTTAAATGCTTTTTGTCCGAACAGTGCGTGTAACACGGCTGGTTAAAGAAATAAACAATACAGCAGCCTACCAGGAAAAGTCATTGATGGCTATCTTAATCTTCCTCCTGAAAACCACTAAAGTCGTCTTCCTCAGTGTCGGAGTTGAACAGCCTCAGAATTATTTCATCACACGTTTCCTCAGTCTCTCTTTCGCTCTCAATGTCACTTTGGTCTCGAGGCAAATTCGTAAAAATTGTAAAACTCCATAAATTAACCACATCATTGTTCAAAGCGTGTGAAAAAAAAGTAGCGGCTTATAGTCTGGAATTTACGGTAAAAGTGCAAAATATACGTATAACCAAAAACTCCAGTCTGTTGATGTTTTCAAACACGTTACAAACATGCGATCTAGTAAAACAACTCAAATGCAATCAACATAGAAACTGCATCACATTATTTTATTTTGTTAAATAGGGAGTTTGGAATCTGTGTGTGTGTCTCGGTTCACCGCCAGAGTCTTTTTTTTTTTAAACCAGAAACACGATGTGCAGAGAAACCCAGAGGTTTGTGAGCTTGTTTCACAGTAGCCTTGTGCTGGCTGAGCATGATTTAATCAAGATAACCACAATGGATCATTATGCATAATGGCGCTCCACTTTGAAACGCCACTTTTCAAATTAGAGGCTGCAGATGTAAGACGCACACTGTACCATAGCTGTCCTGCTGACTTGGGATGGCTGTAGGGTTTCCAATCAGCTGAAGAGGAAAAGCTTTCACGTGGCTCCAAATCATCTGGATACTAATATAAAAAAAAAATCACCCAATAATCTGTCGTTCGTCAGACTTCTTGACTGGCATTTCAGTGAGTTTATTCCATCAGCAAGGTGTGAGGGATTAAAATAATGCATATGTGTGTCTATGTATGTTGCTGTGTGTCTGCGTCGGTACTTTTTGGGTATTATGGGTGTGCTGCAGGCCAAGCGCCGCGGTGCCTGAATATAATGAGGCACCGGCACCGCTCACCTGTCCAGCTGCCAGCAAGAGGTCAACCGCAGGTGAATGCCGCATTCCCTCCTCTGACACATACACACAGATAATTGCACACACAAGCAAATGCACCTAATGATACACACACCCATATAATAGCACACATGCACACTTTTCTTAACTACAGCAAAATTTCGCACCGTTACAGTGAGCTCAGGCACACTGAGTGCAGTTGCCAGGCTGTCCCTCTCTTTTTTTTCCTTCCCCGACTTTCATAAGTAGCACAAAAGTTTCCCTTAAATCCGATTACTCCAGCAGTGTACTGTATATTTTTTTTCAGCGATGAAAATGAGATGGCCTGCTGAAAAAGGTGCTTTAAGAAGTACGCTTTTCCCTTTCTGTCCTCCGAGAATTCAAAATCCTCTCTGACAACATGCATCTCAAGGCTGACAGTCTGGCACCTTTCTTCCCTTTAAGAAGCACATCCTACCATTTGATGCACCTCTCTCTATAAAAGGTGGTAAGCTGTCTAAACCTGGGTACATATCATCGGATTTATGGACTCACCTATTGCGTTCTCTGAAGAATTATTAACTCTTATTCAAAAACGGAGAACACAGAGACAGCCTTCTCAACAACTTATGTAATCAATTTGACTGAGGCTTAGGAGTCGTCTCCGTTTTTGTGAAACTGGGTTTTGCAGGAGAAAATGACCGTAAGTTGGGAACTAATCTTTCTATAGTCAGCTGTTCATCCAGTCAGGAAATGATTTTCATTCATTCCATCTTTAGCAAGCATTGTACAGTAGCTGCTGACAGGAGATTAACAGCATCCTGTTTGGCGGTACGAAAGGGAAATATACCTTGGCTACATACATGCATGTGTGTCTGTGACAATTTTACATCGTAGGCCCTCCATCTTCAGGACTTTAAGGACTGGGACTGGTCTAAAAGGCTGAGTGTGAAAGTCCCTGTGGAGCACAATGCTAAAATGCCACTGTACGAGTCCATTTACCACTGCCCTCCCACCAGAGGGCCATTGGGTCTTAGCAGCCCTAATGGTGTTCACTGCACAAGCCTCTTAATCCAACACTGGCCTTCCACAACTCATGCAGCTCTCTGCTACTTACACCCCATACCCCCCGGCTGGGGAAAAGGGGACGTGACAGGGACAGTGTCTCAGAGTCAATTACAGGTCCAAGGCAATCCCTGAAGAGCCAACAACCGTGTTTGTGACAAAATGGCCTGTTCCCATTCCTTCATAAAGATGCAATTTGCAAGAGCAAGGAGACGCTTTTGTGGGTGGAGTGCAGAGTGCATCTCTTCGGAGGAGAGGATCATGGGCTCCCCCTAGACAATGCTGTTAGCCCAAATGAATAAATGATGAAATGGGCTGGCACGCTGAGCCTTAATGTAAAAGCTGAGTGCAGCGTGGTGAATTTAGACTGTGTGAAGTGTCACAGGTTTAAAGTATGGTGGATCTATAGTAAAGCTCAGGGCATTTGTGATTTGGAAGAAGCTCAAGTTGCACTGAGTGCAGCATGGGTAAAGAACGAGCCAGAGAATAACAAGCTTAACTTAGCTACAGATTCTTAAATCAGGGAGACGTCACTTTAGAGGGAAAACTATGGAGCCAGAGGAAAACATTTTTTGTTAAAAACTGCGTGTAAATTAGAGTATTTGTTCCTTTGATATATTCATGTTGTGATGACCCCTGAGGTCATCTTGCGGGTGGTTCTAGTTTGTGTCTGTTGGTTCTGTGAGTGGCTGCTTGGTGTAATCAGGAGCACCTATGACACCCAGTGTGTTCCTGGGTTACTTTAGGGCTGATTGCGGTCTAATCACTCTCTGCTTCCCTCCACAGGTAGCACACCGGTCTGGTTTGTGGTTCATTTAGGATGTTTGCATTTACAACACTTGCACAGACATCATTCATGCATACATCACACACACAACACTGACTCTATGGATTCTCTAAACCTTGTACTGGTTTGGCTTTAATTTCATTTAAGTGAATAAAAGCTTTAATTGTGATACTTGGCGTGCCTCTAATTTCGCTGCGGCCGTTTTGAGCCGGGCCGCAACATTAATCAAGCCACGGTAGCTGCTGAACTGAAGCTCATGTCGGCTCGCTTGTGGACGGGCTCTGAAAACACAGAACGACTTTTCCTGGTGTGGAGTTTTGACATTCCGTCCTTGTGCCCCTGGCATTGTCTTTCTCTTTCAGATTTGATGTTACAGCACTCTTTGTTTGCTCTTTGCTGGCCAGCTTTGGCTGCAAGGTGCACAGATGTTGCTGTGTAATGTGATGCAAAATAAACAGCCAAAGTGTTCAGGTCATTAGCAATGTGAACTTTGGGATTTGGCTGTTAAATCCAGTGCTGTGTTATCTTTGTCATCCCTAACATATTTTGTAGGACAAATGGACAAATGGTGATCTGTTTTGTTCATTCATATTCATCTGTACAAATGATTATTTCAAGCTCTGTGTGAGTTCGGTTTAATAGCGCTGGTGTTCTGGTGCTAGTTGCTGGAAAAGTATTAGTTGGTACTTGTCATTAATAATGCACATACTATGGGCCCTTATATATATATTATTTCCTGTTGTGTGACCTTATACAGAGTCTCAATTTTGCAACCAAAACTCAGTCATTTAGCTGCCAATCTGTTCTTTTTTTTCAACTTTACTACCATTTAAATAGAAGATTTTAAAAAAGAGTTACAAAAAAGTTGTAAAGTCACAACAATAACAAGCAATAACAAAGCATGAAACCCTCTTCTAGTGATGCACAATGTTAAAATTTCTGGCCGATACCGATATCCGAACTTAAGATTTCCGATATCGCAGATAACCGATATTACCGATGTCGATATTCAATTATTGTTCACACCGAAAAATGAGTAAAAGTAAGCACTGTGAGAAAACTATTCAATAGAAGCCCAAATTAGACCACATCGTCTTCTTTATTACGTAAAAAATTAAAACATATTTAAGCATATTTCAACATATTTAACGTTGAATTTCAGGACTATTTAAGCAGAAACATCTGTGAAACAGCAGCGGTATCAAATGTAGAGGCGAAGCCGCTAACGTTAGACAATCGTCTGGTTTTCACATTGGCTAAATTTGTTCATCGGACCGATACCAATATATGGGAAAAAATACTCATATCGGCCGATACCGATGTGGTCGCCGATATATCGTGCATCCCTATCCTCTTCCCTTTCAGCAGCATGTATACAGTGTTAAGTTTATCGACAGAAGCTCTGATGAACAAACACATTTTCATATCAAAAACAAAACTTTTACATTACAGTTAAAAGTAAAAGGTTCCTTACTTCGGAAAACAATTCTGCTTCAGAAGCTGGTTCAGTCATAACGCGTGTCCTACAGTTAGATTCAAGATTCAAGGTCTTCATTGGTCACAAACACAGTTATGCATGGAATGACGTGCAGTGAAATGCTTTGTGCACCTGTTTTACACCAAAACAATGCTAACAAGATGATTAAGAATAAAGAATAAAACACACAAGAAATAAATATATATGAGAGAGAGAGAGAGAGAAATAGCATAAATAAATAAATCAAATTGTCAAACAGTGCAAAAGGAAATACAATAAACAAAGAAAATAAGTGAAAAGTAAGCGGTTGTTATCTGACATCACTGTTTTTTTCAACAAACAGACTTGAGAAGTAATTTAATCCATGGTGAAGAAGATGTGACTATAGATGGAAGCTGATGCAACTATTACATGCTGTAATTACAGATTCAATGTTAAAGTTGCTTTCTATCAGCTAGCTTTCATTACCTAATGAGTAAATTAAAGCAGAAGTGATCCTCCTCTTGGTTCGCACTGAAGAAGTACCACTGCATTAACGCTATCCAAGGAATCAGAGTAAATCCGATTTGATTTTGACTTGGAGAATAGAAATGAGTGCTCACTCGAACTAAACCCAGACAGTGAACAGGACTTTAGTGAACATATGAGTGAAATCCAGCTCCTGAATGAGTCATTAGTATGTGATGGAGGGAGCCGGGATCCGCGGTAATTCCAACGGTGATGTTAGGTGAGCAGAAAGGACAGTCGGCCTGTTGTAGCACCGCAGAGCAGAGAGATGTGGTGTGAGGGGGGAATAAACAGGGTCTTTTCCACTAATCTCACTGCAGGCAAGAATATGAATAACTGTATTTAGGGTGCTTGTCTTTTATCCGTTTTGTTTTAGCCACAGAAACATCTTTTTCCTTCTCTTTTGTCTGCCCGTTCTTGCACTACTTCAACACTTGCAGTGAGTGATTTTGTGAACAGAAATGTAGATATACATGAGAGACAGACAGTGACTTTTAATGACCTGAATATAATCTATATATTAAAGCATAACATTGCTGTGCACAGTGATGACCTAAGGGTATGAATGCATAACAGCGTATCGACAGCACTGTGAGACAATGTCAAACAAGATTGTGTTTTCTGTCAATACTGTTTGAGCAGAGAATATTTAAAAGTTGATTTAATAATGTAATTTTTTACTGTTATCTGTCAGAATGTAGAAGACTCTTGTTACTTGTGAATAACATCTTGTACGACAGAAGGTTCTGTTTATGAGAACAGTTATTCTTTCTGTGCTGCACAGTGAAACGACTCCCAACAACCAACAAGCACGGTGATTTGTATCTGACATTTACCACATTTTCCCCCTGAATAATTTGTTGTCCTGAAGCTATCTCTCTCAGAAATCATAATTTAATCCATCAATTTTCGGGAGTTCCGCATTTACATTCGCGGCCTGCTTACAGTGGAGCTTGTTAAGTTAAATTCATTCACCGTCGAGGTAAGACGTCAATGTCTGCCAGCCCATCATGGCGGTTTATTGGATTACCTGATTAAATGAAGGATGAATGATCGGAGGGCACGAGGAGAGCGCGTTCCACCTTTGAAAGATGAGTTTGGAAGCAGCATGAATCACATTCCGTCAGTGGGTAATGTGTCGTTTGCCACAAATGTGTTTCTTTCACTGTGGAAGTACGACTGTTCAGGACCGCAGGGCTAAAAAATGTATTCCAATACAAATACTAATCACCTGTTAAATTTTTTTGTCAGCAACCTAATTACCCCTAAACATGCAAAAAAAAAAAAGAAATATCAATAAGATGACATTTACTAAAAGAGGCAGTATGTGAGAATTTGGAAAAAGGCAAATAAACACAGCTGCAGCAACCAAGGCTAGAAAAGAAAGTTAATAAGCTTATTAACATTATTGTCTTTTTGCCTACAAGCTGCTTGAATAAGTAAGATAAGATTCATCGTAGTTACCATCACACATCACAAGACTGTACAACAAAATGACAGATTCAGTCCTTGTCTTCTAGTTACTTAATGAACAAATAATCAAGTAATAGCAACTATTTTCAATAAGATGTGGAGGATGACACATGTCACTCTGATGATCATAAAATCAGTTTACAGCTTCTTCATTGTGAATGTTTTCTGCTTTCTTTCCTCTGTGACGGTAATCTGAAGATCTAAACAAGACGTTTGAGGAAACTCTGATCCGCATTTTCACCATTTTCTGACAAACCTGGCAACCTGAACATTCTTATGTTTGGGATCCTAAATATGCAACACTGCTCCATATATTCAAATACTCCCCGAGCACAAAACTGTTCACCGCAGAAAATTTAAATTCAAGTCTAAATGGAGTAAAACAGCAACAATAGGAAAGAGCCATGATGCAGTGGAATAGCATTTGATCCAAAGGATATATGGGTAATACAACCCAGGAAGTGGTTGGTTTTTGTTTTGTATTTGTAGGGGTAGACCCCTTTAAAACCCTGTTTTCTTTTGTGATTTATATCCTCTATAATGATTCCAAAAAGATGTGTTTAATCGTTATGTGGCAATGAGCTGATGGTGCCTGAGCTGCCAAGGAGAGTGTTTATTTTCACAAGTCCAAGAGAAGCATAAACACAGAGGGTTGAGTGTGGGGGTGGCCGTTTCCATGCCAAGTCCGCAGAGTTTTGAAAAACGGCACCAACCAACCAGACAAGGTATTCCCTTTCATCCGGGAAGGATTCACCCCGTTTTGTGTCAACGAGGTCCTTTAAGCTCGGAAACTGGGTGGAAAAGGAAGGAAAAAAAATCGACGGAAATCACCATGACTGGTGGTTGACAGACAAACCTCTTCCACCAGACAAGAAAAATGAGGCTCCTGTTGCAAAAACAAATCACCTGAGTGAGTGTTGGAGACTTGTCCCGGCACGTCTCTGGTGAGATTCTGATCTTATATGAAATATCTCTTTCCCCCTGAATCACTGCTATTAATGGTGCATGACTAAGTAGGAATCTGAGCTGTTATTACAGTTCGAGGGGTTACGGCGCTCCTCTCCGTGGCGTGTTCGCCAGGTGACGCCGCAGCCAGATGCAGGTGTTGTCTGGCCGTCTCTCGGTCGGCCCTGACTAATCAGGACAGAGGCGGCCCGGCCATTTATCCGCCGGCCCCTCCTCGCCCTTCAAGCCTTAAATGCTGGGGTTTGCTGGCTTAATCAATCACCTGTGTAAAGAGCAATGGCTGTGTGCAAAGGGAGGCGGGGGAGAGAGAGAGAGAAAGGGAGGCTGTGGGGTGGGTGTCAGGGACAGGTGGCCAGGGTCAGTCTCTCTCTCTCACCTTGGCAGCTCCTCTCCAAGTGCTCTTGACAGGCTTACATGCATCCACCCACCTGCACAAGAGGGGCCCGAGGCACACACATACAGAGTAGGTGTCTCTCTCCCACACACTTTTGCGAGCTCACGCGCACTCACAAACACAAGAAAGCAGCATGAGCGGCTTCGGGCTGCTGGCGCTCCCTGGGGGAACACTCGAACTATGCTAATGCATGCCAGTTCATCAATTTGGTCCTGGACACAATGTGCTTTCTGGACTGCCTCAGCATGCATATTTCTCAAGGTTAAAAAGTTATCAGGGATGAGATGGCCACTTGTGTGTGAATGAATCTCCATATCATGAAAGGAAAATCAATAGCTGTGGCCAATAATGCGGCAGATGGAGTTAAATGCATCAGATACACCCGATTCTTTTTAATGCAGTGTCTGTTTACTTGTTGGAATATGACAGGCGGAGTAGGCAGGGCTGGCATGCATAATATACAGTTTGGTCAACTTTAGCAATGTTGTGAGGAATGGTGAACAAACGGCATTATCTTATACACAAAAACCAGAGTGGAAATAGGTTTCAGTAGTGATGGAACCATGTTTTTTACACTCAAGAAGCTAAATATCCACAATACAGCAGAGCTCTGACTGTACTCTGAATTAGATTTGAAGAGCTCATTTGCAAAAACCAATAACTCCATTTCAGACAGGACACTTTGTCAGATTTTAACCATTCATTTGAGATCACATACATTTAGTTTGTGACTCTGCTCGTGATGCTCTGGAACGATCTGCGCAAGCATGACACAGATAATCACAAACCCCCACAGAGCCATGAATTTACAATTTACAATTTTTAAAATGAACACAAGAACAGGAGACCAACTAAATAGTCTTCTCTTACAGAATCTAGATTACATAGTTCAAGGTACAATAATGAACCATCTGCAACCTACAGTCCCACGATATGGGAACCACCGGGGTTATATGAGATTGAACTGTTTTAAAAGGTGGTGGTTGGGGAGGAGGAGGAGATTTGTCGATCTGCAGAGGCTGGAGTAGCAGCGATGTGGTGAGCGTGAAGCGGGCAGAATGAATGAACGCCTCTTCAGTTATAAAGCACGCTAAGTGGGCGGGCTGGACTTCAGCGATGGCGATTGGACAGGAGGGGCCATGTGACAGCCTGACTCCGTGCCTGTCTGAACTAACGCGAAGCTCTATTTTTGTAGATTTTCTGAAAATTTTTTTGTTGTTGTTGTTTGCTTGAGATGATATCAATCAAACTGAAGTTGAGTGGATTTGACTCATAACAAAAATAGAGATAACTTATTGATATTGCCTCAAGTAAACGATGGAAAAGTGGGTTTTCTGAAGGTTTGTGTAGATGGAGTTATCTGTTTTTGCAAATGAACTCCTCATTTGTAATTAGACCAATAATAAGAAAACACAATATAAGGGCTTCATAGATCCCGTATGCTGAAATATTTGTTTTTAATGTGTTTTGTATGTCTTAAAAACTTGGAAGTGTAAAATAAAAGTTGTGAGAATATGAAGATGCTTACTGCTGTCAGTCAAACACTTTTTAACAAGATGGCCTTCCAGCTTTACAAGTCATTCAGAGTTTGATTTAATTGCTATGTGGGAACTGGAGGACACACAGTTGTCCAGCCAAAACTTTGCAAATTCTGACCCTTACTGCCCACTGCTTCCCAGCTGAGCCATCCTAGAGCTGCTTCTGCTAACTCCAAAATGTCTCAGCCACAGGCAAAGCTCACCGAATGGTTCGCTGTTGACTGCCAGAGTGAGCGCAACAGTCTTAATGCACCTTCTGCATCTCTGGAGTCCAGTAGATTAATGTTTGATTATGATGTTAATGCCTCCACAACAACAGGGAAATCCTTGGTGTTCACACATTGTGTGGCTGATGCTACCGTTAGCTTTGATGACGTAATAAACAACAGCTAGTGATTTGGATTCAGTGACGTGGTTGCTCAGATAAAAGTTAGAGTTAGAAACAACAGAAAGTCCTGACCTCACACACTCTTTCGCATCTGTTTCCACTCAAATAGAGTCAACTGTTGGTGCTGTGGATCACAGATGCAGAGAGAGTCTTCTTCCTGAAGTGACTGTGGGCAGCAGCAGCTTTTGATGCTTTAGACACAGAAACAGTCTGTTTAGAACCGGGTTAGAACCAGGGCTTATGCAATCATGATGGAAATGTGAAATGAACCATCTTTGCAGTATTTTGAGGTGAAAAACTAAAAAGACGTATCCTGGTGACATGTGAGACTTTAATTATTTTGCTGAAAAGGGGCTCACTGTGGGACCTTTAAGAAGATGGGGATTAGGTTTGACAGGAGGGTTGGAGTGGTACGATAGTGTCGAGAAATCACATGCATTTGTGATTTTCATTTCTGCCTGTTTTAAATCTGAAGAGGCTTCGTGAGGGCTGCAGGGTGGCGCAGTTGGTAGCACTGTTGCCTCGCAGCAAGAAGGTTGCCGGTTCTTGTCCGGAATCGCACCGGAATCTTTCTGCGTGGAGTTTGCAAAACATGTTGAGCTTAATTGGTGATTCTAAATTGTCTGTGTGCTTGGTTGTCTGTCTCTAAGTGTAGCCCTGTGATAGACTGGTGACCTGTCCAGGGTGTCCCCTGCCTTCACCCTAAGTCGGCTGGGATAGACTCCAGCCCCCCACGACCCTAGTGAGGATCAAGCGGTGTATAGATAATGGATGGATGGATGGATGGAGGCTTCGTGAATGTGGAAGTAAACGCTGTATAATTTATTTGGATGAAACAAACTCTTTCTACCTCAGTCTTCACTTGACCAAACATGACTGAAGTTTCCTCGACAGCAGTTGTTCGCGTGCTTTCAAAACTCTTGAGTTTTTGTCAGCATGTTGAAGTTTTACATTCTTTATCTCAAGCTCCATACCATGTTTGAGGAATTATAGGGGATGAGTTCACACTTTTATGTCTACTTGCACATTTACAGATACATTTTACACGTCTACGCGTACAGCTCAGCGCACACAAGCTGAGCATATACTTGCTTTGAACGACTTCTCGGAGAGGCTCCCTATGGATATTTATGGCTTACGTAACCCTACCATTACATTAATTTATCCCGCTATGTACCTTAAACCGATATGTGTATAAATAATTGAAGTTCACCTCCCAACCCTTTCAAACAACATGTTAGGCTGTAAAGCCTCGCAGCAGCATATTCTTGATCTTAGCTGTCAGTGATCAGAGCGTTTCTGTGTGGATTCTGTTATTTTTTTTCCCTTCAACACAAGATACAGTTGTTTTCATCACTCCAGCCCTGTGATAGTGGATTTAGAGTCTGTAATGATGCTGATAAAAAACAATGTAAGTAGGGAAAACAACAAAAAAAAAAAGAAGGAAAGAAGAAGAGAAAGAAAGACGCTTGGACTTATAGCCTGAGAACAGCCCCTTGTTTCGATGCTACTTAAAAATAATGAGCAGCAAACCAGATGCATAATTTACAGTGTAGCGAGGGCATTATAAAACATGTCAGTGGTAGCTTTTTTTTTTTCTGTCTGACTTCTGAAAAAGGAGAACAAGGGCTGGGCACTAGGAGGGGAGGGAGAAACCATAATTTAAATATCTACTTCTACCCTTACAAATTAAAAGTTGTTATTTAACGGTTATGCTGTTGCAGTCGAGGCAAAAAAAAGAGCAGTATTATCATCCGTTCCAGCCGACACGCAGCCGATCGATCACCGCCGCGCTCGGCTCATGTTTTGAGATGTCGGAGACACAAGAAGCGGTTCCATCTGGCCTCCTTTTCCCCCGGCCTGGAGCACCTGACCCCTCAGAGCAGGTCCAGGTTCACTTTCCCAGGCACTCTCATCACAGCAACAGCCCTCATGTTCCCCCCCTGCCCCCCCTGCAGCCTCCACTCGGGTCCCCGAAGGGCCAAGCAAGGAATACCTGCTGTCACAATGAGTTGGATTTTCATTTGTTTTCTAACCAGAGCAGAAGAGGTGGTTGGGCAGGGAGCAACCATGGAGAATCAGCCAGGAGAAAGAGAGAGACACTGATCTCCTTCTCCTTTCTGCAAGACTGCCTTAAGATTATATTTTTCCATTTCACAATCAGTTACTGAACGGCAGGTGTGGCAGCCTTTCGCCTTATTTGCTGTCAGACAAAGGAAATTTCTTGAGATTCACAGGGTGCACCACTGATAATCTTTCTTTGGCTAAAAAAAAATGGTTGCACTGATGAAAGACTGAGCAGCAGAAGTTGTTGGCGAGCAAACACAGTGGCCAGTAGCCCCAGGGGGGATGCCAAATGTTTCTAATTCATCACAAAGACAGGTGAGAGGTGGGAGACAGAGAGGAACTCAAAGGAGGCCTGTTTCCTGTATATATGTGTGTGTGTGTTGGTGTTGAAGGAAGAAAATGGGATAAAGAGACCGGGCTCCAATCGATGAAATGTTTGATTAAAGGTCCAAGTTGTCAGGTCCAAATTATGTAAAACATTACTGGTACAATCTGTGCTAACTCCAGAAATATAATATAAATAAAAATCTAATATATAAACCCTCTGAATAATTAAAAAAAATAAGACTGAAAGTGATTGTTTTTATGTTCCAGCTCCTTATTTGCACCATATAGAGCCAACATATTAATAAAATAACGAGTGCCATCTATAAAAAACTGGCACAACACACACATCAAATGAGTAACTAAGAAGGGATTTGGGTTTTCTACTTCCTACGTATGTTGGAAAAATAAAACTGATCTTGATCGTTACTCAAAACTCCAACACGCTGAGGGTTTCTTGCCAAATCGTGTGGATGAATAGGATTCTACACCAATTAGCCCCCTATTGTGCTGTGAAATATAATTGCGCGCAGTCAGCAAACAGTCCCTGCCCACAAGGCTGGAGTCTGCGCTTCCAGCCGCTGTTTCCACACATAGGTAGACTCGCACGTATTGCCAACAGAGCGTCCCCGCGTGATCATGCTGGGATCTGTTCCCGGCTTTCGTCGGACCTCCACCTGCCTGGTTGATCGTAACCTAAAGCGAGGATTAAAACCCTCCGAATTCCTCGGATGACTCAGGGCAGCATTTAGAGAGCTGTCAATCCTGCGTAGAGGACTACAACTTGACAATTGTCAAAGTAATTAGCGGTTGCATTTTGCTTCTCTTTCTCTTTTCTTCGGCGAGTTTATCCAGCATGACATTAGACTATATAAGGAGACAGAGCATGCAACAGGTGAAGACGTTTCTTTACTGCCATTGAAATCCCAAACCAGCCACTTAAACCAATTCATTTAACAGTTAGCAGCAGCACCTGCATAACTTCTTGTCTTTTATAACAATATATACTTGTCAAATAAATGCTCACAATGAACTTCAGCAAGTGTCGATCCTCGTAAATTTACACACAGCAGCAGCGACGAGCGACAAATGCAAAAAAATAAAATAAAAGAGCGAACAAACACAAGCATGCTTCCTGTGCCGTGAGGATTTTTAAAAGTCAAAGTGCGGCTTTAAATGATTTAATGATATCTATAAAGCAGCACTTTTAGGAGACGCATGACCCGTTGATGACACGGTGCATCGTTCTTTCCACCCTGTTTACTTGCGGGGCAAAATGTTGCCTCAACATCATTTAGACGTGCTAATTACAGAGCGCACCAGCGATTATGCTTGTTTTCTGTTTTTCCTCCTCCCACACCTGGTCGAGCTGTCAGGATTCCTCTGCATCACGCCGCTGGTGTGGCACGCCACATCTCCTCGTATATATGTTTAGGTTGGCACGGCGCCCGGCATTCGGAGTTGAGTCAGTGTTTGCTTAAAAAAGGAGAATGACAGTTTTCAACAAAGCTTAAGACGGCCTCTTTATTTTTTTTCCACGCAGTCTGGGAATCGGGTGGCTGAGTGGTCTTGAATTACCTGCTAAAAGTTTCGCACGACACGAGGGCAGGATGGTCATATTATATCGCGTGTTTAAACTTTTAGATTTCAAACGACGCTGAATTGTTCGGAGGAGACGGTGAAAGTTGCCGCAAAATGGCTGTTTTGTCACATCGCATGTCAATGTTTGAAAGGGAGGTTTTGCTCCATAAACGATGTCTATCAACTGAAACCTTTTGAAATTACAGATACCGTGCGATGTTGATTGGAAGGTGACGATTGGTAAGACAGCTGCGAAATGAATGCTTTAAGTCGGAGTTTATGTTCCGTCACCTGTCGTTCCGAAAGAAAAAAAAAGTCTTTCAAAGCCGCTGCTACATTCATATCAATACTTCCAAGCTGTAATGTG
Organism: Stegastes partitus; assembly: GCF_000690725.1. NCBI lineage: Eukaryota > Metazoa > Chordata > Actinopteri > Pomacentridae > Stegastes > Stegastes partitus. The sequence continues at coordinate 56,664 of NW_007578488.1, forward strand.
AGCTTAAGTGTCGTAAATACAGAACCATGCCCTTGACTAATGAATTACCTTTGCATAATTAGCATAATTGATTCTGTATTTATTCTAATCGCTTTAAAAAGTGGCAGCGATTATGTCTGAGCATTAGCTTAAGTGTTCCTTTTTTTAAAAATTTGAATATATTGCACAGAATCTAAGTAGTGTTTTGAGCTGATTTTGTGCATAAAATCTGTTGATTAACTCCTGGGTCACGAGTTGATTGGTGACCTGACCGCTGATCCTGGAGATCAGTAATCCAATGCTGAGAGGCTTTGCACATGCAGGCCTTTCCTGCAAGACAGACACAATGGCTCTCCTGGGGAGCTTTGCATTCAGATCAGGTTCTGCTGGAGCCAAGTCTGTCGATTGGCAAGACAACAAATCCAGCTTGGCCCTTCTCTAATCTTTAGTCCTATTCAAACAGTTGTTTAAATCTGAGATGATGCCGCCACGTTTTAGCGTTTGGTTTTCTTCTCATCTCATTATGGATGCGCTTATGGTTTTGATGTAATACATCAAATGATTGGAAGAAATTAACTATACTGCATGAATGGCCGTTTTACAGAAAATTATTAAAGACTTGAACCGAAACCAAATGGAGGAGCAATTATAAGCAGCTAGATTAAAGATGATTTGATTGACCTTTCAGGATGCTTTAAGAAGCAACTCTACTCTCTGATTTCTCTGGGCTAAAAGTCCAGGTCTTAAGTGGATTATCCCGTGTAACCACAAAATTGTTTCTGGAAAGACACACTGCTGAGGAGTTGATATAACGTGTTGCAGAAGATCAGCGGCGGATATCTCAGAGAGCTCAGGAGGTAGAGATCAATGTATTCGTATAGCTTGTAGTGATTCCTAATATTTCCCAGAATGTCCTCTGAAACAATCGAAGAAAAGAAATTTTTAACAAAAAAATAAAAATGTTCTAGTTTAGCTTTTTGTCATGTGTTGGTAAAGAGAACAAAGTGAGGAGCAAAGGTTTTTACTGGTCAACAAAAAGTAAGACTCACCCCTTTACTCCAGACACATCAATTCCTGCTGCCGCGGTGCATTCTGGCCTCCTGAGACTTCTGTGGATGAAGAAACATGCATCTCTGCCCCTTTGACAACGGTTTCTTCAGGTCTGAGTGCTGAACATTGCTAAAAAAAAAACAACAACAAAAAAAACCCTAAAAAGAAACTCCTATTAGCTTGTTCCAGGCTACTGTATTTTGCAGCTGACGAAAAGTATTTGGGAAGAATTTGAACTGTGCAAAGTGAACGGAGACTCCAGAGGGTTGAAACGGTGAAATAAAAAAGCTAAAGAGACGCCACACGTGACCCTCACACTTCATCTGGAAGTGCAGTTGCCTCACACTTTTATTATCAGTGACTGACATTAATATAAACAATTTCCAGCACAGCGCAGATTAAAGAAAGCGTCTCACTTCCAACCTCTCTGTTTCTAATTTAATGTGCCTTTTATCGCTTTAGCGCTGTAATTTGGTTCTTCATGCTGTCTGTAAACACGACACATCTAAGAAACACAACCCTGCTGGTCGCTTTTAAGAGATTTTCTGAGAATAAGGGGAAAGATACAATGATCATGAATTCATCAAACGTGTCTATAAAGTCCCTCGTAGACCAGCGTTTATCATTACTCCTGCCATCGTTTTTCGTTTTGTCCCCTCTTTTTCCCCCCAGAACCGAGCACCGGCTCTCTTTAGTCATCCTTTCATCTGCACGCTTTCCTCTCATCACGGACACAAACTCACGTCGATTCAGTCTGGCACTTGTATACGCTCTCGCAGGACCAAAGACAACCGCACGGGCATTCTCGTACCCCTACCGCACACTGGGGTTAAAAAATAAAACAAACAGCGCGACATGATGAATAGCTGTATCGTCAGGCTCGTTAATTGTCAACAGCTCCGGTGGCATGTGGCACGATGTGCTGCCACAAAATCAGGCTCCAGACAGTGGAAATTGTTTGTTGATAATGAAACATTCTCAATCAATCTCATGTCAGGCCCAGATTGCCAATTGATTAAAACATTCATCTCATCTGAATCTAATTTAGGGTTCCATTTCACAAAATGATTAACACCACGATGCACTGCAAAGTTGCTCTTTGTTCCTTTTTTTTTTTTACTTTCTTGTTCCATTTCAGCTTCACTAAAATGAACCCAGCCGCTTTTTTTTCTTCTGTAAACACAGTAACCCACAAATGTTTTTCTTTCCGACATAATGGGGCTTAGAGCCATCAAAAGAAAGAAACATGAAATGGAAGGCCCTTTGAAATGCGAAAACAAGAGACGATAGAATCTTGCCTTTCTCTGGGCGTAAGCAAGTTTTTTTTTCCTAACTTGCCTTCTAACCAGAGCGTGTCTTAAGTTAGCCTCTCAACAATGAACCCATTGAACGTCGAGGCGAGAGCGGCGCTAACGACGTCAAAAATCTCAAATAGCTGTCAGTCACCAACACATTATCAGGTCAATAAGACAGTGATGACATTATTGCTAGCGTGCATATTTTTTCGGTCTCCACTGAACCCTGTTACATCAAGATGAAAAAGGGCCACTTGGTGCCGTAGTGTTTTTGCTGGGTGTCGTATTACCGGGGGAATGCTGCTCCTGCTATTGTATCAATCACAAACTATTACCGAAGTGTCAAAGCCGTCGCAGCTCTATTTTCCCCATCTGTAATGATGTTTTACCTCCAGGAATTCATCTTGACTTTGGAAAGTCGCGGGAACGTGTCACACCCAGTCGCACCTGCCACATCTCGTTGTGTTTTCCTTTATTCTTTAGATGAATCATTTGGAGGATGTGATATTTTGTTGGTGAATTGAGAAAGCAGGACGACGAAAAAGGATAAAAACCCCAAAAGATTTTTTTTTCTTCCAAGGCTGTAACCCAGAGAACTGATTTATCATCTTGATAGCAACGGCACCATCACCGTTCTCATTGTTTTGGTTTACCTTGTACTTGTTTCACGTCATCTTTGATTCTCAGCGATCAGGATGACAACTAAAAACTACTGTTTTATTGTTCTTTCTATTGTCTATCTGCAAGTCTCCAGAGATAAAAATAGGACAACAGTGGTGAGTCTTAGACTGTGCCTGTACGTATTTCACCCTGCCAGCTCCACCTGCAGGTCTAATGTGAACGATATTGGCACGCCGGTCTCTAATCCATTCATCTATCCTTGGGCACGCGTCCATCCATCTGTCTATCCTTCACCACAGCCATCCACATGCATCTAACGGTACATTTTCTGAGCAGTTTTATCCATTTTCACAACAGATGATTGCTTTTGTGTCTGTGTAGGTGGAGAGCAGCTCTGTCTCTACCCCCCATCTCTGAACTGCTGCGCCCGTGCCAGCTTATTCCGAGGCAGTAAATGGCACCAGCTCACAGACACATTGTCTGAATCCTGCCGCTGGAGTTGGGATGCCAGCTTTAGGCATGTCAGGCCTTTGGGCATTGGGATTGGGTTTCCCCAGACCCCCTTGTCAAAGGATTAGCTCACACTCTGATCATCGGGAATGCAGAACTGTTCCTCCTCTTTTCTCCAATGTCACCGCCGCTGCACACATTCCTTTGTACATCTTTCATGCCTGGTGAAATTTTGCTAAATACGTGGCAGCAGTCTTACCATATTCCCTGTTCCACTTCCCCTGCTTTCTCCCTCCCTCCTCACCCTTTCCCCCATTGCTGCCTTCTCTCTCTCTCTCTCTCTTTCTCCATCACCTCTTCCTCTCTTCTTCTTCAACTGTGTGTTGATGAGCTTGAGCACTGTTTTTTTTTTCTTCTTCTTTTTTTTTTTTTTTTTCTGAGGAAGGAAGAGGGATTATGCTAAGCCCTAACTCGGGGAGACCAGCCTTATCTTGCCTGTAGCAGCTCCGTGCACCAGAGAAAAACAGGCTGGAAGAGAGCACAGCTACAGGCCAGGGGAAGGCAGTAGGGGGAGAGACAAAGATGGGCATGGCCAATAATATAGAACACATCCATGTTTTACTACTTTGTCTACACATGTGGTCATCTTCGGCCGGGATTTTTCAACATGCGTGCGTGCACCGCCGTCGCCAGTCATTATGTGGAATGACGGCATTTGCATACAAACAAGAATATTATCTCAATTTATTTTTCTTGTGCCCTGCAAATTGCTGCAGTCACATACCAGGCATTTTTTTTTTTTTTATTCTGCAGTGGAATGACAGTGTTCCCTCGGTGATTCAGACCCTCCTTCCCCTCCAAACAGCCCCTCACCAGGACAGTTCATTGTGCCGGACCCAGCTTCCAATCCTTCCTTTTCGCGAATCTTCAATTATGGCTGCATTATACTCAATTATGGTGACTCTAATTAAAGTCCCATCTCCTGATCCATTTCCTGAATGAAACCTTCCCCGGTCCGGAGACAATGGGTCATACCACAACAGGGAACAAGGCCCCACTGTAAGCAGGCTGCTGCCCTATTCACCTGGCCTAATTACCCTGACCCTATGGGGGGCTGCGTTCCTGGGAAAGGCCCCGGCTCTGGAGGGGGGGGCTCAAAATGAACTCAAATTTCCTTAAGGGTGCAAACAAAAGGCAGAAAGTGATGTCAGTGTTCAGTTCCAGAAGGTAAATATCGTTTTCAAGACAGCTGATATGACCAAAGTGTGCACCCAGATCTGTGTGTGTGTGTCAGCAGTTGCCAGGCTCTAATCCGCTCAAATAAATACGAAATTTGCAGAGGCTTCAACTTGTTAAAAGTAACAGTTCACTCAGGGGGAGGCCCACTCAGACATTAGCTATGGGTAGCATTACCCCCTTTGTTAGTGTTTGTTGTCTGGCTCCATTTACTTCAATGTCATCAGAAAGCTTCGCCAAAAAAAAAGGCCATGGCAACAGATTAGCTGGGACTTGTGGGGCAACAGAGCTAACAGAAAGTAAGCCTCGATAAACCCGAGGACGACATTAAGATACCAGCCAAGGACTTGGTCTTTCAAATACACCACAAAATCCAGAAGGCGAGAAAAACCCACGACTGATGAGACTTTAAGTCCGTGCATTGTGTCGCTCTAATGCACAACCCTATGGACTCCTTAATTCCTTGGGTGCAACAATGCCATGGATTCTCAAGGCAAACAGACGACTGGTAAATGTTGTCTTTTTAAGGTTTTGTATTGTTGTGCTCTGTTTAGAGGAAAGCGACTCTGAAAAAAACAATTCTTTCATAATTGCAGTGAGGAGTAGAAAAGTGTGAGGACTTACAACCGAGTTTTTGAGATGCAACGAGAGTTTTTTTCACCAATTTTAGGGACACCGAGTTGGAAGGCGTCTAACTGTAACGCTATGTTTTACACGACAGTCTTAAAACATACATCATATCTTCATGTTGCTTTACAGAGCTGCAACTGTAAGGAACAATCCTGGACTGACCCAAGTGGCCCTGGGGTTATTAGAAGGCCAGGGTGGGGTATCAGAGGGGGGGAGAAAAAGGGCAACAAAGCCTCTTTCTTCGCTCTTCCTCCTGATCCTATCACTCCATTCCTTGGCCGTGGAGATGAAAGACTAGCCTGTAATTGGAGAGGAGGGAGCAAGTGGAAGTAATGAGAAAGTAAAAAAAAAAAAAAAAAAAGGGAATGGGGTAGAGAGTGCTTGAGGAGTAGGTAGGAGAGAGTGAAAGAGAAAATACCTTTGATTTCCTCAAATTAAATGAAGAAAAACAGCCCAGCCCCGCTCCTCTATCAGGCCCAGAGTTTGAGTGACAATGTAGCTACGTGAGGCTTTCGGCTGTAATAACTTGCCTTTGTGCGAAGAACTCGACGCTTTGTCTTCCTTTTCGGTGGGGCCCAGGGTCCAGGGATCAGCCTTGACTTATTATGACTAGCTTTTGTCCTTCACGAGCTGTGGGAGACTTGACTTGCCCTTTCGTCTGTCATCGGAACAGGGATCCCATACTGGGGCTGTTCCCCGGGCATGGGAATGCTGGAATGACAGCCAAGGACAAGGCCAAGGCATGTAGCCTCCGCTGATGTTGTACTACATGTGTCGTCATGACCGCAATCCTGTTGTGTTACATTAAAAGCATAAACATCCTGATGTTCTGATGATACTGTACTTATGACGGTGGAGGTCCAACCGCAGATTCGAAGGCCAGGAAACACATTTCATTTTTTGCAAACTTTGCCTAATTTTTCTTATGTCAGGATTTTAAGGGCAAAAATAGTTTTTCATGACACTAAACTGCATTGACGCAACACATCGCCGCACACGCATGCACATAAGGACGATAACGGAGGAGTAAGTGGGCTGCGTGGTTGAGAACATGAGCACATTTATGGGATCCACAGGGCTTTTACAGTCACAACAACTTAGCTCTGTGACCTTGCAAAGTTTGCAAACTCTCAGGCAACCCTTCACCGTCTTGGGAAGACAAATATTTTGAACCTGAAGAGATAAAAAAAGCAATCTGGGAAGCGTTCACATGTAACTCGTTAGGGATTTGAGTTACTGTCCTCGTTGTTAAATGGTCAAAGGGTGGATTATTATGCCTGGAAGATTTACTCTCTCAGTCTCCTACTGGAGGTTTTCAGCTGCTTCTCCATAAAGGGGAATGTCTTCCATTATCCAGCCGGAATTTTTAAAGGATGGGCCCAGGCGCTTATCTCTGTCTCAAATCAGCAAAGCCGGGGTCTCCTGTTCCCTCACCCTGCCTTCATAAACCAGAGCAATAAAAGAGCTGTTAACCCCACCCCACCCAAACCAAGTGCTACACCTGGCCACAGCTGGGGCCAGATATCTTCAAGAAAGAGTGCATCAAAGGGAGCTGAGGACTAAGTGGGAATGCAGAAGAAGCTTAAACACCATGAAGGGAGGGTAAAAGGGGACACAAGGGCACAGAAGTAGACAAACACAAGGTAGGGAAAAGAAAAAAAGACTAGAGGTCAGAGAGGCGATAGAGGGACTTAGCAATTGCTTTGTGTGTTACAAAAGATCCAGCAGGAACTGATATCATTTTTCTTACTTACCCACCTTTATTTATCCAGTGTGACATATATTCACCTGCAGTCGGCCCCCGTGTGATCACAGGCATGAACACAACACACACATGCACTCGCAGGTACACAGGCTATTTAGTCATGGGTGTGCCCTCATGACTTTGAAAGTGACATGACTTAAAGAAAAAAAAGATTTGCTCCTGACCTGCAGAAAAAAAAAAGAAATTGGCTCTTTTCCACCTGGCCACCCCGTCTCATTTCCATTCAGCCATCTTCACAGCCTATCAAGTAAAACGTTAAGATGTAATTACCTGTGAACTGAGCGAACTATCAAGTGGGGGAATGGCAAAGTTAGAGGGACCTACTGAAAAAAAAAAACAACAACACAGCCGCTTAGAGTCACGACAGGTGTTTTCTCCTGGGCCAAACCGAAAATGAACATGGAAATGAATGTTTGAAATGGGGGGAAGGAGGAAGAAAGAAAAGGATTGCAGAGGCAAAAGTGCGCGTTTGAGCAATGGAGGTAATTATTCCGCAACTCCTTCACCTGTGACAAGAGGCTTAGGCAAGTGGGGCTGTTTCAAAAGGGAGGCGAGGAGGGACTGGTGTGGGGGGGGGTGAGTGTACCCAGAAACCAATTGGCCTGAGACCTCTTGTGCTGCTCCTTCTGACTTCCACGGACTCTTTCTCTCTCTCTTGATGACGGCAGTTTCCTCTTTTTCTGTCTTTATTCATTTCTCTTTTTTTCTGTAAGCCATTTGCTCAATTGAAGTTTTATTTTTGATTCCCACAACGGCTCGTTCTCTCTCTCTCTACACAATCCAACCCCCCCCCTCCCATCCAGGCCACGAGTAAGTCACTTAGGGATGGAAATTAAAGGCCAATTTCGCAGTGGTTATTGCAAAATTGTAAGGGTCTGCAATCTCGCGGCCAAGTCAGGTGTACTTTCAATTCTTATGTGCCCCCTTTGCTCCTTTTCAAAACCAGCTCAGCAGCCTCGGCCTCTCTTTTATGTGCATGGGTGCACATGAGCTGAATAAGACAGAAAGAGGAGGTGAAAGCAGCAAACAGGGATTAGCTTCTGCTGGCCGAGGCAGAGATTCAGCAAAGGAGCACATCTATTTTCTTGAAGTGTCACCGATCAATAATGTTCTGTCCATTCTTCTTTATAAAATATCTCTGAGAGAACGGAAGAGTGACAGAATTAGGTAGGTGGAGAAGAGTTATGGCCAAATAGGTGACTGCGGGTTGAACTTGTGACCTGTGACTCACGCTCCAGGCCATCTCATTCAATTACAGAGCGGACTGCGAGCTACAGTCCAACACGCCGAGTCAGAGGATCTCCTTGTACCGTACGAGGCCCTGAATTACACATTTATGCGACCCCAACTCCGCGGTTTCTTCTGCTCCGATTTTGACTTGAAAAGAACTCCCAGCTGACGGATGATGATTAAAAATTATATTACAAGCAAATGTCCTTTCGTAAATTCAATCAAAAGACGTAATATGAAAATTCCATTATATAGATGCAAAGTGAAAATCTTAGAAGGTTTTTTTTTTTTTTCATTAATAAAAATGCTGAGGCTTACAATAAGTTGAGTGGATTCATTTTACTGAAATTGTTACCAGTACTGACTTAATTCCATTTGCCTCCAGTCCCTGTGCAATACTCCATGCACAATAAACCTGATTCTCAGTCCCTGCCCAGAGGAGAGTTGCAGATGATGTCATGATGCCATTATCAGCCAATTACATTACAGGGCAATTGCCTCTGATATATTGGCTATTCAAAACAATCACCAACATCCACTGGGGCCATCAGGAGCAATGCCATAATCCCGCCCTGCTAAATAAATACACATTTTTTACAGCCCAGCTTTGAGTGCATCTGTTGTATTAGAAAACAGGCTCTTCAAAAGTGCACCTCTGTTGTTACTTCATTAATGAAAGAACTCCTGAGAGTAAAATCTAAACTGGCTTACAGTTGAAATTTCCCCTTTTTCCTATCCAAGCAGTTAATCAAACGCCGCGGGTCGCTTATCCACATAAACTACAGCGTCGCCTCACGGTCAAGAGCGTTTTTGCCACCGCCATATGGAATCTGGTAAAAGAATATAAGGTTAAAGCCGAGACAGATGGACACATTGAGAGGCAGAAGGAAAGACAGGGGTGTGATCGAATGTCCGCAGAGAGGGAGAGAGAGAGAGAGAGGGAGGGCGGTTGAAACTCAAACCAACACCAAAAGGCAACCCACTAGTTAGTCAGAGGGAAAAAAAAAAAAAATACGAGCACATAAAACAGGAGACAGTCACCGCTGCAGGTGGTGAAGAGTGTGTTCTTGGAGAGAGTTTCAGTGCAAGGAAGTCCACTTTAGAGGAAGAAATCTCACAACTTGCGCCGTGTTTGCGTGACCAAACACTCGGGCGTCACCTCGAGTGTGACAAAGTTGTAAAGTGTGGGAGCCTGCTTAGCGAGACTTCAAAGACAGCGGGCTTGTTTAACATATGCGGATATTTTGTCAGGGCCGCGCACATCTGGAGACGCTCATTCCCTCTGACAAGTGTGTGAATAAAGCGGCTACGCGGAGCGATCGTGTAAATACACGGAATCTGTGTATAAGTCTGTGAATTCCTGTCATTGTTTGGATCTGGCGTTTTTCCCTCCTTTTATCTTGTTTGTTGCTTCAAAAATGCGAGGCTCCATCTGGATGTTTCGGTGTTTGTGTTACTGCGGCGCGTGTTTATCGGAGTGTCGGTGGGAGGCGGGCTGATACGTTGGTCGTATGTTCTGATATTGACGGTTTCAGATGAAGGCTAATCAGCGCTGCCTCTCGCCAAGATGGAGACATGTGATTCCGATCAAGAAGCTGCGAAACCTTCCCGTAAAAGGCGACATCGTCCATCCATCCATCCATTTTCTATACACCGCTTAATCCTCATTAGGGTCGCGGGGGGCTGGAGTCTATCCCAGCTGACTTAGGGCGAAGGCAGGGGACACCCTGGACAGGTCACCAGTCCATCGCAGGGCCACACTTAGAGACAGACAACCAAGCACACTCACATTCACACCTATGGACAATTTAGAATCACCAATTAACCTCAACATGTTTTTGGACTGTGTGGGAGGAAGCCGGAGAACCCGGAGAGAACCCACGCTGCACGGGGAGAACATGCAAACTCCACGCAGAAAGATTCCGGGACGCGAACCGGCAACCTTCTTGCTGCGAGGCAACAGTGCTACCAGCTGCGCCACCTTGCAGCCGACGACGTCGTCCACTTGACGAATTAATTGCTTGAGAAAACTTCATGAAATTTCACCGTTCTTCCTTACAACTACAGCTAATAAACCCTGGAATTATTTAGGCAGCGCTCCACCGGCTGGTCATCATTTTTAGTTCACAAGATGCTGAGTTTAGTTCCGTTTCATTGCTAATGATTCTGAATGAGAATTTAATATCAATATGACTCATCAAAATTACGTTATTCAGAAAAAAAAGAAAAGAAAACTGTCTACGGAGCAGATTTAACGTCTCAAATTTGGGTTTTTAGACGTCGTAATGAGCCGCACGTGTGCAAAAGGGAACCGTAAGACGAAGGAGAAATAAGTTAAAATAAAATAATGGAATGTGCTCTGAGTGAAGCGGCTGCCAATCTATAAAAGGAGTTTCATTATTATAGGCTTCATTACTTCAGCGTCTCACAGAGGTCTAAATACTGAGGGAAAGCAGATAACGAGGAGATACTAATTCCTTATTTTAACGGGGAAAAGATGGTCAATAAAAGCATTTACAATCGGACGAATATAAAAGACTGATATTAGACTTTTAACGTCCGCATGACCCGAGCGTGCAGTTGGTCCGGTTCCCTTCAGAGATGGACGGCTCTTTTCATGGGAGAAGCTTTCTTAATGAACCTCCTGGAACCCACCGAAATCTCGGAAACCGCTTTGAACTTCACAAAGGGCCGTCTGCCATCCCTCTGTGCCAGCAACTCCACGCTGTGGTGCACAGGCCGAGGGAGGGAGGGAGGAGAGAGAAACAAGGAGCAGCTACTGTTGAGAGGTAGAGAGAGGGAGGGTGGGCAGCATAAGACAGGACAGTGGAAGAAAGGGAGAAGAAAGAGACATGCAGAGATACAGTGAAGAGATGAAGAGGGTGAGAAGGAGAAGAAGCAGAGAGAGCTGGAGGGTGCAACGCTGGGAGACTGAAAAGATGACATGAGGAGAAGGAGAAGCAGGAGGAGGAGGAGGGTTTGTTCTCGTTTCTCTTTTCTTCTCTCTCTCTCTGTGTTGCTGTGTCTCTCAGGAGCAACACAGGCTCCCGTCTAGCCAGAATGAGGATGCTCTTAATCCTGCTTTGCTCGTCTCTGCTGTGGCCAACTCCACTGATTCATGGTGTTGGCTGAGAAACACAGAAGGGCATGTATGTACACAGAAGCAAACAAACACAGACAGACAGACAGACAGCGTCACGAGAAGGCGTTCATTCACACTCAGACGTGCATGACTAAGTCCATGTGGGCTCTTAAACACATACGTGTAAAAGTGCAGACGAACAGATGAAAACTGTGAACATAGAAATGATTTATAGCAACTGGGAGAGTCATGCAGAAGCAGAATGGATGGATGTAAAAGGATGATAGTTAGTAGCACACACACACACACAAATCTAACAATATCAAATCATAAAAACATTTGCAATTACATGTTAACCCTAAAAATGCTGCCTGAGCTGTAAATCATGTCCACATCTTAAATCTGTATATTTACAAATTAAAATTTCTTCTTTTATAATGTTTGAGTGTAAAATTACCCTTGTTTATCTTCTTCTTTTTATTTTTTTAACTGTATTTAAATGTGGGGGAAAATGTAATTTTATAGATATTGGCTGTTTGTTGTTGTTTTGTTTTGTTTTTTTGGTTTTTTTAAAGAAAAAAATAAATTTATGATTGAACATTTTTTTTTTTTTTAAATTATTGATTTACAGTTTTTTTTCTTTTCTTTACAGATGAAGTCTAAAATAATCACAAAAAAACAAGTGTTTATTTACATTTTGACTGTATTAAAAAACAGCTAAAAATTGTACATAAGGTCAAAAATCTGTAAAACAAATAGTGATTTGCTCCTTTGCAATGTGTGACCATAAAATAGTTATTTTACAGACATTTGCTGTCAGTTTTATAGTTTTTACAGTTTCTGAATGTTACAGTATTACATTGTTTTTAACATATTTTTTCTTGCATCCTGACTGCCAGATTTTTTTTAACCATTTTTAAAAATTCTGTACACACATATGTATGAATCTGTGTGAACAAACACATGTATCCAAAGCAAACAGAGTTCTGAACGGCTCTAACACACAGTTGCATTCACACATAGTGATGCATAAATACATACTGTCTGTGCATTCATGCGGCAGCGCTCAAAATGACACCGTATAGAAACAGAAGCACACAAACACGCATTCGAATCCACAAGAGACCCGTCCGGTACGCACACAACAACAGGTGCACAAACATTTAAGTGCATGCACATTCTTGCCAAGCAGCAGCAGCACGGACCCACACAGACACATGCACACAACAGCCAGGTGTGTGAATTAAAACCCATCCGATTCCATTAGGCTGATCGGTTCAATGGCGCTGATTACCTCTGATTGGGTATCACAACATTGGCAATGGGGAAGAACAACTGCTTCCCCCGGACACACGACGCTGCCGACCATTCAATCGCAATTATATCCACCATATTAGCAGATTAGCAGACAAGCTGACCCCACGGTGGAACGGAGCCAAGACAGAGCCCAGGCGAGTTACAAGGCAGGTGTTATAACTCCCCCTTCTGCATCCTCCACCCACACACCCTGCCCGGGCTGCTGGCTTACAGCTGCAGCAGTGGCGCACCATGCGTTAGCTCATTAATGATACATGGCAGAGAGGCCCCGAGTCCCTTTAGCGGCTAAACAGTGATGCGTGATGACGGCGCACGGTCTGTTTTCACACACTCAACATTTAATGTGTGCATGTAAACAAATGCAAATGCGAGTGAGAAACCAGAATCAGGACTCTTTGTTTGCCAGAATTGGCCACTTGACAGTTGATACTGGTCGTCATGGTGCGTTGTGGATGTGATGTGTCTGTGAGGGTTGTTTATCTGCACATTTTCACTGATTGCATTTAAAAACAATTTTAATTCCCCTGTTTCACCACAGCAACATTTAAACCCTAAATATGTCTCTATCTGTAATTTGGAAGTATAGATAACCACGAGTACAGTCGAGACTTGACATTCTGACCCTTAACAATCCAAAAATATTACTATCCAACAGGTTTTTGGAAAAATGAACGGAGCCCATAAAAAATAGCCTTAACATAGTGACAACCTTGGATTTCGACTCCGACATGACATTTAATGTCACAAATAAGGATAACGGCGTATTATCTGACTGAACAATCCAGCAGATTGGCTACGTTCAAACTGCAGGACTTGATGCTCAATTCAGATTTTTTTGTGAAATCAGATTATTTTGCAAATTTGTTCACATTTCCAGTGAAATGTGACTTGTATGTGATCTGCTGTGTGACCTTCATACGACCCAAAAGTGTCCCGCATGTGCAGAAGAGGACACGATGACGTCACACGCAGTGAGCGTGCTCAGTGTTTATAGAAGTAAACACGGATGGTAACGGTGGAGCGTATCTGCCACTCCCACCAATAGTGGAAACAGAACTGCGCCGCTATCCTAAACTGGCATCAGCAGCCAAGTACTGCCTGTGCATTCAGGACACTTCCACCCCGTCAGAGCGCTCCCGGTGGAGGTGGAGGTGGCCGGAATGTCCCTGCCATAGGTCGGATAAATGCAACCAGACAGAAGTCGCATGGCAAAAGATCAGATACCTATCGGATTAAGACCATATATCCAAGTGGCCTGGGTCACATTTGAAAAAATCTGATCTGTGTTGTCCAGACTGTCATGAAAAGACCAGATACAGGTCGCATAGGAGCAAAAAAATCGGATTTGAGTCACTTCAGCCTGCTGTCTGAACGTATTTACCTTTGATGTCAACTGACGGGCCCGTGCACATTCGCACCGATCAATTAGACGTAAAATCCAGCGATGGCGTAATGTTTTTAACAATACACTATTATAACAACTATAAACAGTGAATATAACAACAAATGAGCCTTCAAGCATCAAGCCCTCCTTGTATCTCGACCTCTGTCTTGACAATCCGACAGAAAAGAAGGTTTTACATTTAGTGTCGGATTATTGAGTCACGACTGTATTTGTATTTTTGGTTAGGGTTAGGTGCTCTCGTGTTTCTGGCACGATTCATCAATTTACTGACCATGTGAAATATTAGCAAAAATCACCTTTTCATCATCATCATCATCATCACGGACACTCTCATTGTCATCACACCCGTCAATTCTATCACCGAGCAGTGAACATAAACACATACCACCATTAGATTTTGGGCACCTATGCTCGGCAGCGACATGTATTAATGTCCCAGCAGCTGCTATGGCTCTAAATTGGCTTCATATCTCAGTCTGATAATGTTTCCCATTGACTTACCTCCTGTTCTGTCTTTCAACACTTGTCTCCTCATGTGTCTGTTTCATCTTCCCTACCCACCTTAGGGTGCACCCAGGAATGTGACACACTGCCAGAAAAAGCAGACATACAGACCAAGTGGGTGTACATGCTATCGGTGTCATGACAAGTGACGGGTTGGGGTTTTTTTTTTTTCCGTTGCACTTTTGCTTCGGTTTGTTTTAAAAGTTTGAGGAACACGAGCGGTATGCAATGGACAAAAAATAAATAAATTAAACCTAATACGTAGGGTTTCCATCTGAAACATGATCATTTAGGAACGCAGCCTTGTATCTTTCTTGACATGGCAAAAGTTTGCGTCCTAATTTGTGCAGAATTAGATTAAATTCATTCCAATCATTAAGACGAAAGAAAAAACTGAGCTATCTGTGTCTGCATTTCCATTCAAATATCGAGGTTACAGTCAACTAATTCCAAAGTTTGAACTTTTCTTTGTTGTTTCCCCACAAACAACGCTCTATTTATGCACCCTGCCACTCAGAGGTCTTTGATACTGTATACGGTGATGTGTTAATGATGAGCGAGATTATGGTATAATTCGCCCACTGAGAGCGCTGCCAGTGAGTAGATTTTGATGTTTCCCATGTGTTTACCAGGTTTCGTTGGAAGCTCGTAAAAAGTCAAGTAATTAAGTGGTCTCTGATTAATTAAGCGACAATCTATTTTCATTCTTTCCTGTAACACCACAACAATGTGTTGAGATTCCCCAAGTGTAACGCCTGATAGGGGAAAATAACATAATGAACGGGTGCAATTTACTATGGGAGTGTCGGCACGGAAACTCGGGGTAACACGGATTTAAATGGCTTCTCTTCTCTATTAATATTCATTGGATTTTCATAAAGGGGCCTTAATTAACAGACTTTTCTTCCCATTAACTAAGGCTGCTTCAAACTCTGGAAAGCACGAACACTCCAGCTACACACACCACACACACACACACACACATATATATGCTTTAGGTCCTTCATTTATAAATAACATTTAAAAATCTATACTACACCATTTCTGTATCACTCACAGCGACTGTATTTGCTTTCTCTATTGTCATAAAAACGATGGATTTTTATTCCTAAGAAGAACTTTCAGGTGTGGATTAGTCGGCTTCACGCTCATTAATAACCCATTACAGCCTTCAACCACCGCAGCAGCACTAAATGCAGGCATTTTCTTTGCTGCGATCAATAAACCTTCTCTCCATTTGGGGCAGGCCTCCTAAATGATCAGATTCTCCCTCTTTCCGTAGCCATAGGGACTCTGTCTAAGATCCACAGGGTACTACTAAAATACATTTCAAAAGAATATTGCAGCCTCTGAACAGAGTCTCATATCACATGCCAAAATGTGATGTACTCCCTCCGCCAAAGAAAAGCACGGGGATGTAACATGAAAGAGAGAGAGACAGACATCCTGTGGCTACCACGTATTAAATTTCTATTGTTAAGAGCCAACGTGGGATCCGAGTCATGTTTAATACAGTGTGTGATTGAGAAGATATCTGCACTGGTGATAAAGGGGAAGCATTTTACAGGTGGTGGTAGTCAAACAGTAGAACAATGTCGTGCTCATTTCCTGCAATCGTTTAAGGAAGCAGTGGTTTAAATTTAAACTTTAAAGGCACAATAGTTTTTGGCACAATACAAATCAAAAAGAAAGAAAAAGTGTTGAACGCAATTCAAAACACACAGCTGAGCTCATGCTTGTTCCATTTTCAAGGAAGTTACGGTGCTTGTCTGAAGCCAAAATGTTTGCTAGAATTATTTGTATTTTCCAGTAATATTTCTCTCATATCCACTCAGCCCTTCTCTCCTTCTCCCCCCATCCCCAAATCCATTATCTCCATCTCTGTGTCCCAGTCCAGGCCTGATTTTTCATGCCTCTCACCCTGCCTCTCATCATTCCTCATCTCATCGCTTCTTTTCACCAGCTTTGACGACACCTTGTGGGATATCTATTATGTGCACGGAGCTGCTAGAATCCAATTTTACTCATTTGATGAAACTGTAAGAAACCTTCCACTCAATTTTCTTCTTCTGACCTTTTCATGGAGGAGTCCATCTGTGTTGGCTCCCTACGACTCCTCGGTGTGGCACTATCCCTGCCAGTTTCACGGATCACAGCGTCTTGACAGACATAAAAAAAAATATATAACACTATGAGATGAAACATGCTGCCACCAGCATTACAATGAAATGAAGTGAACCAAGACGCACGGACATAACTCACCCCGTAATGGCGCTGGCTTATTTAGATGTCACTAATTAGAAACAGTACTTGTTGTGGACAGGAACTGTGATCTGCTCAGGGTTTTGAGTGATAATGGTGCGGGGCTTTATAAATCATGCATAGAAAGCCAATAGCTGATAAAGCACCAGAGTAATTTTGTGCTGACCACATCAAAACACACAAAGCCAAAGGCTAAAGCTACGAAATTACATTATAGCTCATCACAGAAAACCTCAGCGTCAATCAATTCAGCCTCAGAAAATCCACTCCTCTGGACTTGTACTCTCCCCAGTAACATCACCACCACATAGACCCCTTTAGATTAGAAAAGAAAGTGGGTGCAGTGAAGCATTTCAGGAACAGGAAGCCTTTGGCTGGGCAGAAATCCCAGCCTGGATCCTCCAAAGCCTGCTGGCCATGAAAGATGTCGGCTGCCTTTATAGATGCCCACGCTGAGCTGATGGGGCCTGACATGGGGTTGGCTACTGACCACCACCCAACCTACTCTACTTGCCCCCCTCGACACCCACTAACCTCCAAAAACCCAGTTAGGTAAGGGGGCCCTGTTTTGAGCCAATATGGCTGACGTGTGAAAGGAGCCAGATGCCTTAGCAGAAAGAACCGTGGCATTGCTGAACTGGGCCCGCTCCGTTCACATACTGGGGGATCGACAGGAGGGGATCGCTGGGGGCAGCCAAGATCCCAGGTGACAGGCGGCTGGGACAATGTCCCAGTGGTGAGTTCATAAAAGACGGCGGGTTGTTTTGTGATTGCTGCCTACCCCAGGACATGAATGTAATTAGAGCACAGCTGAAAGGTCATGGCTGTACTTTTAAGTGCCACTAAACACTGAAAGGGCCTAATGTACCATTGAGGAAGAGATTGACTGGTGCCCCATCCTCCCCTCTCACCCCTCACATCAGGGGAACCGGCAAATGTGCAGAAGTCTTTGTTTGCCTGTCACAACACTGGTTGAGAAGAAAAAAATATTTGTGTTGAAAGCTTGTCTCTGAGGGTGTCTAAATGAATATTGATCATCATTTAATTTAAACATTATAATATCTACTATGCAACAAAATCACTGAAGGCGTAATTTCACCCTGAGAACGCATATCAAACTATAAACTTTTTCTTTCTTACTTTAACACAACACACTTTATTTTGTGTTTGTCTGGTTGATGTATTGTATGTCCGTACCTGCACGATGACAGTCATGGTTCCTAGAAAACTGATTTTGCCGCTAAGTCTCTCCCGTGTGCGTTTCCTAGATAGAAGCTTCGCCTGATAAGTTGATGAAAACAACAATAAATCATTCGATTCTTGGTGCTGCTACTCAGCTTCCTCTAAACTTTGGAGCTCAAACTTTTATGGAGTTGTGTTGTTGTTGCTGTGCGGCTATTACATTCATTAAAGACTGTGTTAACCTTATGCATTTGCATCAGCTGGCGCGCTCCCATGTAAACAATGCACATTTTCTCTCTTGGACATTTCCCTATCATCAACACAGACTGTTGCGGGACCCTGCCAGACAAGCAGCTTTGTTCTCCTTCATCCATAATGCACCAGATTTTTCCTGTACTGCAGATCCATCTGGTCTGCAGAGGGATTGGGCAGAACTGTACTGGCTTTACTCTGCTGGAGCAACAGCTCTGATAGCGGCGAGTCTGCTTGCTCATCACACCCTTTATCGCCGAGGTAACCGTAGAGGCGCCTGTGAAAACGATCAGTCATGTTCCTTGACATGAGGCTTATTGTCACTGCAGGAAGAGGAGTGCAGCTCGACGAGACAGCTTTTCATTGACTGCAACAATTTGGATCCTGCAGTGTACAGCTTGACCCTTGATAACCAATTGTGAATACTCATAAGTCTTGCTCAATGGTACTGGCCCCTTTGGAGGAGTGTGTAGCTCCTCTTTGTGTGCGTTGTGTTTATGTGTGCGTGTGTGTGTATTTTTTTTTTTCACCTTCCATCTTTTCCCGAGGCTATATTGAATTATGTCTCTGTCAGGTCCCTAAGCCCCCTATATTTCCTCTACTGTGCAGCAGCCCTAGATTCAGTATCAAATTCTCCTCATGCTGGCACTTTGTGCATCCCCCTGGCCCCTCAGATCTTTATCCCAGCATCCCCTTCCCTGGCTTGTAGACAATGCTGAATTCATGCTAGAGTCAGGTTTTAAAGGATTTTTACCACAGATAGAACATGCGGAGATCTGCATGACCCTTGAACACATTATCAATCAAACTTGTAAAACTGCTGGGGTTAAATTGTCTCGCTGCACCATCCCGGCCTAAAAGGGTTCTGGCAGCCAAATACCAAAAGGTGTACTTAACATTTATCTTCATGCTCGGTTAGCTTATTTAAAAACTATTTGCCGGCAATTGTGATTGGCTTTACTGGACTGGGTAATTAGATCTGTGAATGTGTATTTCTGAACATGCACTAAGGAATTGGATTTTGTGCTACACAGTCAGCCTTATAGACCACGGATAGCAGTGAATGGAGGCAGACAGAATGACTATAGAGATCCCAGTCTCGCATTGCTCCATGGGCCCCTGTGTGAAGCATCAATGGTAGACTAGAAGGGGAAAAGGGCCTGATTGCTCCATTTTCTCAAATGAGGCAATTAGGAGGGCAGGCTGAATGGAGATCAGACTCGGCTTCACTGTGCCACAAGGAAATGAGTGAGACAAAGAGAATCAAGGAGGGTGAAATGGCTGTTTGTGTCTGCATTGATTCCTCCAGCCCAGAAACATCAAGAGCTCCTGCGAAAATTGATCAGCGCAGGGAACCCCCTTTGATATCGACAAAGATGAACTAGGAGACTCCCCAACACCCAAAGTACTCAATATGGGAAAATAGCAGGAGCTGTGAAGACAGTCTGGCTGCCAATGCAGCCATATAGCTCGATGAGGAACACACTGGAAAGAGGCAAGGGTTTCAGATCAGACTGTGTCCTTTGGGGAGTTTGCTTTTACTGCAAGGTCAGTCTCTCAAGTGCTTGATAAAACCGAACAAATCAAAGCGCTACATCTGAGAGCAGGCTCCGAGAAGAAAAAAAGTGCCTCTGCAGCCCACACTGACAAGACGGATGATCAGAGATGTAGGAGCTCACATTAATGCTGCTAATTAACAGAGAACATATTTCAAACTACAAACGAATGTATGCGTGGCCAAAATGTAAAAATGGAAGCCACTCAGACACGAGTAGAGGCATTATATTACTGGAGAGAACAGGGTTACAGTTAGTGCATTGACAATTTATTTTAATAATTGCAGTGATGTAAGACAATATCTACTTCTTTGCAGGTTTCACTTGCCTGGTCGGCTTATTAATCAAATGGACCGAGGATAGTTTACTTCCACTGCAAATGAAATGAGATGTTAGAATTTCACTTTTGAATTATTATTATTATTGCGGACAATGGATTGATGATGCTGCTACTGCTGTGCTCGTGTGCTTTGTGTAGTGAAAAGTTTTGTTCTTGAGGAGAGAATAAGCTCCCAAACCGACATAAACATCACACAATAATTCATTGTTCAAGTTCAATAATGAATCAAACTTCTTAAGATCTGTCATCATCTTGCTTTTTCGTAATATGATTCACATTCAGTAAATCTTGTTTTGTTGTTGTGAGCTTTCTCCTGACACGAGTGTTTTTTGAAATACGACGTCTTCTACTGACTACATTGTTGTGTTTTATTCTTTTTATACAGCTCATTTGTACCCTGTTGCAACACTAATGCTTGTTGCACAATGAAGAAGAACTACAACTTGAAAAGCGTCCATGCAACACATAAATCAGAAATAGTTTGCTGACTACATGCATTTTTTTGGGGTTGATTAGAATAGTAATAATATTACAATATTGTAGTTTCTGCTATTAATTAAATTTTCGGTTTTTGGTGGTGTGATTACTTTATTTCAGTAGTGTAAGGACTAAGAATATGAAACTCAGTAATTACATTTGGCCCCATTACTTGTACATTTTGACAGCATGTTGTTGTTGTCTTGCTGTGGGTTAACCCTGGATGGTGGGTTGATATTAATTAGTTGCATTCGACTTTCCTGGTCCATGCTGCACAGCTCGATGCAGCAAGGAGTTGGTGGGAGGAGGTTAACTTCCACCAAAAGAGAAGAAACGTGACTCTCAGGAATTCCAAAGTTGTGTCATTAGCAGGCATGCTAATGTTAGCCGTGGGTAGGGTACAGTCCAGAGTCATCCACTGTAGATTTATTTAGTGTGAAGGGTGTGTGAACGGCACAGCTGAGGTCAGGACTTCTGGTGAGCTGCATGCTGTATGTCACCGAGGCTGAGCTGCTGCTGGATGGTCAGGAAATTCCTCCATGCGGCCAACTTGTTACAGCAAAGAGGCTTGTTTTGTGTGTTAAATACGAGATGTAAAAGTGTGGTTTGGATTTGAGGCTGTTGAAAGGCACCTGCCAGAGCAACAAAACTAAAGAAACAAGTAACATGTTCATTTTGCTGATGAGTATTATGTAAAGTCCATCCATCCATCATCTATACACCTTAATCCTCATTAGGGTCATGGGGGGCTGGAGTCTATCCCAGCTGACTCAGGATGAAGGCAGGAGACACCTGGACAGGTCACCAGTCTATCACAGGACTATACTTAGAGACAGACAACCAAGCACACTCACATTCACACCTACGGACAATTTAGAATAACCTCAACATGTTTTTGGACTGTGGGAGGAAGAACCCAGAGAGAACCCACGCTGAGGAGAACATGGAGATTCCAGGCAGGACGCGAACCAGCGACCTTCTTCCTCTGAGGCAACAGTGCTACCAGCTGTGCCACCTTGCAGCCCAAGAATGGGAGAAGGACCTGCAGCAAAGGGCCATGAGCAGGAGTCCAACCCATGATGGCTGCGTCGGGGATTATAGCCCCTATACATGGGACGCCAGCTCAACCAGGTGAGCTGTAGCGGTGCAATTATGTAAAGTAGTATAAGTAACAATAAACAAGCAGAATGGTCATATTGACAATCATGTTTTAACCTAAACGTTCTGGCAGTCTTTATCCAAATACTGGAGTAATGCTTGTAGCTTTGTCATCATTTGAATAGGATATTAGTTTTATTTCTCCACATAAATATCTTTGGGGGACACTTTCTGAAAAGGTCACATCTGAAAGCTTGCTGGTGTCTTTTAGTGGAGCTTCAATGAGATCAGCCTGTGGCAGCTTATAGGTATGCTCACAGGCAACACCACATCACGCAAATTAAAAACAAAACCCATTCTGTTGTAACCTTGCCTTAAGACTGTTGTTTGATTGGGGATGCTGTTTAATGGATCCGGTTTTGTGACTCTTCCCCTCCAAAAGCGATCCAGTCAGACGAAGCATTTGGCTCCGAAAAATGGAAATAGAAAAACTTCATGTGCCAAACACCGGGGTCATTTCGAGACTGCAGAGGGCACCAGGAGTAATACAACCCAATGAGGCAAGTTGCTCAAGCGAGTCCAGTCTGCCTTGACTGCAGATGGGCCAATTAGGAGATGATGAAAAGCTCTGGGAAGGCGGGCCTTAGCTGTGTCTTTGTATCTCGCTGGATTTTCTTTGAGATAAGAGAACACCTGCTATCCAATTTTACATCGAAATACATGCACATCATTCTCCGGGAGAAGAAAAAGTGCGGTGGCAGACGAGACTTCTGCCAGACACTGTGGAAAAATCCCAAACCAGAAAACGGACACACAATATCCAATCAGGTCTGGGAAGTCTATTGAATGTAGGGGGACATTCCAATCCGTATTAAGTATATGTTAGTCTTTTCCTGAGCAATAAATTTTGAGGTAAATTGGAGAAGCTTGAATAGCAAAGACTCTTGAGGGCACTGACAACATGTCTGGCTCATAATGACCCATGAAAGCACTTTGACATTGGTAATAGCTGGATTGTGATGAGCAGGAACAGTGCTTGGGAGTTTGAGGGAAGCGGTTTCCTCTCCCCCACTCTTGTCTTCTGTTTTTTTTTTACTCTACAGCCAAGACTACAAGGTTTTTTTTTTCTTCTGGCAGGTCATCCTTCTCTCTCCATTTTCTGTATCTCTCACCTTCCAGAGCATCCTGCTATTTTTCATTACTCCATTCAGCTCGGTGGTGTTTTTTTGTGGAGAAACAGTGTGGTGGGGAGTGTTTCAACACTTCATAAATCTTTGCCTTTGTTTTCTCATTTGTTATCCTTTAAGGTTTATGGTGTTCCCTCTTTCTATGTGGGCAGACTAAGACCTGATCCCCGGGGGCCTCTTGGAACTGGAGGTATCCTCTCCCGTAGTTTCTTTAACAGCTACAGCATGTGTGGCACTGAGCCATAGGAAGCCTCTGTGGCCCTCATATCCAGTCAAATACTACACAATATAAAGTCCTTTTGACTGTCTAAGTATTTAGCCACTCAGGCCAACTGTCTGGAAAGTGTTTCCTGATGCACCCAATAAATAACCTCATCAACGGCTGACACGGTTCACACCTAATCAATATGACCGTATAAGCATATTTCAGTGTCATTTTAACTAAACAAACACTTTATGACAGCAGAAGTAACCATTGTTTTCTCATCATGTAACATGTTTTTCTTGTCGAGACAAGTTGCACTTAATAAATCAAATAATAACCCCGAACATATTTATTCAGTTTGGACAAATTTCATCCTCACTGTGTAACTTTTGCTAGTTGGACGAGACAAACTGCCAAAATAGCGGATTAAAATATGTTTGGGGTTTTTTTTTTGTTTCTGGGATGCCACACAAGATTTTCTCACAACCGAGGACCCTAGGGGCTGTCCAGCCATGGTGCTTGGCAAGAGCTCATCATCTCCTCCTTTCTGTTTGTCCGTCTGTAGTCGGTCCAGGAGAACAGCATGTCAATGCTGACAGAGACCCCACTGACTAGTGAAGACTGGTGGGACCCCACACAGAAAACTATGTGTATGTGGGACTATGCTGGTCAAAGTTTTATTTGAGAGCAGGAAAAAAATCAACATTTTCGGTGCTGACAGTCAAAGCATTTATCATGCACGTCAGTTACAATCTTACTGTTACCTGCTTCTGTTTCCATTATTATTACTCTAATTCTTATTATTGTTGTTGTTGTTGTTGTTGTTACTAATATTGCACTGTGCTGCTTCTCTCTACTGTCACTATGTTATTAGTGACAGTAGACACACACACACACACACACACACACACACATTTATACATATATCCATCCATCCATCATCTATACACCGCTTTATCCTCACGAGGGTCGTGGGGGGCTGGAGTCTATCCCAGCTGACTCAGGGTGAAGGCAGGGGACACCCTGGACAGGTCACCAGTCTATCACAG
>NW_007578488.1:81510-108171 GCF_000690725.1 Stegastes partitus
TGTTTACTGCTTTTTTTCTTAATTGATGTGTGCTGCTGTCTCTGTCGGTGTTGTGCTGTTTCTAGAACAACAGTTTCCCTGCGGTACCCTACCAAAGGGATCAATAAAGTTCTATCTAATCAATCTATTTAATTACTGATCAAATAAGCATCAACAGTTGCCCTGCAGTAGTAACGTTATGACTGGATGAAGGACTTTCACAAAGCTAAATGTTGTAAGGTCACACTGTGATTGATAGGTGAAAGGATATGCCGTGTAAAACGTGACCCGAAGGCTCAGCTAGCACCACATTTCACAACATTCTTCTTTATCTATTTCTACTTTAGGGTTGGAAGTTACAGTTTAGAGCACCTTAAGACAGAGACACAAGCTAAAGCCGAACTAAAGTGTGATTTAAAAAAGTCTCGTCAGCCTAAATCACGAGCCGTCTCTGATACTGAACAGGAGAATCCAGTGCATCTCCCTCGTCTCACACATAAAGAATACCAGAGATCATTAAAACTTCAGAGAGCTTGAAAGCAAGTGCTTCATCCAAAAGACAGCTGGACTCAAAAACATGGGATATTTTGCTTCTGTTGTCCCTTCTGTTACAGGCTGCCCGAACTGATAAAACACTGAGAAAAGTAAAATCTAAGAAGGATGAAATATCTTCAATCAAGGCAATAGATGCTTGATATTGCAAGATTTTTCTTCTTAAAGCTTCAAACGTTTTCTTGCCCTTACATATCTTTAGATAAGTTACTTTTCACTGAGATTTTATTATTGGGTTTGAGCAACTTAATGCTTGAAACCAGATTTACTGGAATCATTAAGCTGTTTGATCAACAAGTACAAAACTGCAAAGTGAGAACTCTCTCTCTCTTTTTTTTTTTTTCAAGCATATCAACCTTTTATGTCTTCACATATTAAGAGCAGATAATGAACAAATGGAATTCGCTGTTTTATTGTTACTCCGACACCACAGCACAGCAATCATGTGTAGTCAGACTACAGTGCAGACAGTTATAAAAAAAAAAAGGACTTAACAAAGTCAAACTTAAGAACAGACTTTCTCAGTCTTTGAGAACTGAAATGAGATATGAAGTGGGAATATGAAATCAAATCAGAAGGATTCACAGATGTATTTTGGGATTTATATATAAATGACTCTGCAGGAAAACATTTTCCAAAGCATACAACATATTTATCTTTAAAAACACAACATTAAAAAAGTGCAACTTTAATGCACACATGTATAGTTATTAACTTCTGTCTTTAAAATGGTTAGTTTGGGTCCAATCTTAACTGTTAAACCCCCAAACCAATTTTCAGGTGTAGTTCTATAAATAGTTCCTCCTTCTTTGGCTGGTTCGTGGTGACTTTTTAGTAACGGATTGAGTCACAATCTCTGCATCTAATGTCTTACCTCATACAACCCCACTTTGCCTATTCCAAGCTAATAATTTTAAATAACTGGAAGCAGTAAATTAAATACGTCAATCACTGTGAGGAAGGCTTTTCCAGACATGTCCTCATTATCCGTGGCTCTACCCAAGAAGCTAGAACATGCCAGTGAGGATGTGCTTCATATCCTCGAGGTAAGGAATCTGTGAGGAGGATTTTTTGGATTATTTGCCCATAAGACACAAAGAATTGTTTTGGTGGCCATGTTTTTTTGGGGTCAATCTGCAGAAGACCTCAACACCTTTCTGCAGGCGAGCTCATCAGTCAGCCCTGTCGTGATTGTCTGCGAAACTAACTGCATATTGGCCATTGAAACCGCGCCTGTGGTGACCTTCCTAAAAGAGGACATCTATAAAAGCGTGATGTATCTCAAGGCGTGTTATTACGCCTTTCACTCCACAAATCCTAAGTGCATCGTCACACTCCTCTCTGTGCTGCAGACACAAAGTTCTCTCCGACGCCAACCGGGAAATGACTTCCTCATATAACATTTCAAGACAGACAAGGTTTGCATGATACCGCTTTTTTAAATTTCCGGGACTAATACCCCGTGTGTATCAGCCGATCGCAGAATCAGTCCGATAACCTTTAATAAATAAATAGGGTGTTTGTTGTTTTTATGAGAAAGTTTAAAGCACTCTCAGGTTTGTTATCTTGTAATATGTTCACACATTTTCGTTTTTATCTCGACCATCCGTGGCCTCTATGTTGTTTTTGCATCCATTGTTCTGCCCATAATATGCAGCTACGGCCACTGGGTCTTTAATAAGAAGTGAAGAAATGTATAAAGACTCATTTTTTTCTTTAAGCAAGCTGATCTCATTTATACTGTTTTTCCCTTACTGGGTGTATAGGGGGCTGCAAGGTGGAGCGGTGGTTAGCATCATTGCCACGCAGCAAGAAGGTCGCCGGTTCGTGTCTATGTGGAGTCTCCATGTTCTCCCCGTGCAGCGTGGGTTCTCTCAGGGTTCTCCAGCTTCCTCCAACAAAGTCCAAAAACATGTTGAGATTAATTGGTGATTCTAAATTGTCCGTAGGCGTGAATGTGAGTGTGCTTGGTTGTCTGTCTCTAAGTGTAGCCCTGTGATAGACTGGTGACCTGTCCAGGGTGTCCCCTGCCTTCACCCTGAGTCAGCTGGGATAGACTCCAGCCCCCCACAACCCTAGTGAGGATTAAGCGGTGTATAGATGATGGATGGATGGATGGATGGGTATACGGGCGTATTTTAAGACAACTACAATCACATTTGATGCTAAATTTACGCACTTTTCTCGACATATTTAGAAAAAAAAATCTTCAATCTTGTCTTTGTAGCCAGAAAATCCTCATCTGGCTGCACTCGGTTTATGATCCTGGGATGTGGGACTAGATGATGACTTTTTAAATCTTGACGACTGAAATGTTCTTGTCCTGTCGGCAGGTCATTTTGCCTATTTGCCTTCTCTTTTTCTTGTTATAGAATTTTTTTTTGCAGTGAGAGAGTGCTGCTAGCAAGACCCTCGTGTTATCAAAATTTCCAAACTCAATTTTTACATCCTACATTTACGTCCCACCTCTGCAGGTCGCCGAGGGAATCGACACAATCGATCATCAGCGGAAAAGTCTGTGATGTTTTTTTTTCAAGTTTGGATCCGCTCAGTAAATCTCAAACACTCCTCATTTGTGTTTTCCTCAAAATTTATATGAGACAAAAAAAAAAGAAAGGAAAGACACCCACCTCCTGTGTGGGTCTGTTAGCGTGGTTGTATATGTGCTGCTGTGTGTGGAAGCTGACAAGTCGGGGGGTTTGGTGGAGAGAGAGAGAGAGAGAGAGACAGTGGAGCGAAGGAAGTTAAGGAGGGAGCCAACCAGGATAATGAGCCGACAAGAAAGGAAAAGCAAGGACAGAGCCTCGCAACAGTCAATGTTAGTGTCTCATTCATATTCACAGTCATCTGGCAGCCGGCAGGTGGATGGCTTAGGCAACAAATTTAATCAAGGCCCAGGCAAAAGTATGAGTGTGAAGGCTCAAACACTGGGCAGAGGCTATGAGACTGCATTAGCATCCCGGATCTGTTGTGTTTGGAGCATATGAATAATGGGTACAAGCACGATTCTGGAGGGGAGGAGGGGGGTAGTGATGCAGACAATTCTTTGCAATATTTTCATCACATTTATAGAATTTGCTTATCTTATCCAGAGTAGCACTGAGCAATGTGCTTTAAGAAGGCGAAATCCATGCATTACATATAAGGGCACTTTGGTTTTGAACGTGTTACGGCTCCTCACAACAGAAGAATGCAGAGAAAAGAAGGAATGAAAACAAAGGAAAAAAAAAGAGGGAATATCCTACATTGCGTAAGACGGTTGCTACTTAAGCAGCTCCCCGTTGACCTCAGGGTTGATTCTGCAGTTGCGGCTGATTCTTCTCCTCATTATTCGGCCGCTCCGGCTCACAAGCACTTCCCTCGCTTTGCTGTGGAAATTATTTCTGACTTTGAACAGTACGGGAATGTTTTCTGGTCATTTGGCTGATTAGTACCGTTTGTGAAGCCACTAAATCCAAACTACTAATGAGAGCGATGAAAGCCAAAGTGGCGCATCTTAATCGGCCCGTTCATTTCTATAAGGAACGGATTAAATGTATTCCAAATGTCAATCTGTTTAACCTCTGACATGGGAAAATAAATAAATAAGGGAGGGATTAACCCCTCGTTCAGGAAATATTGATTGTTTATATCGGTGTTTACACAGCTCATAGATGCATGGAAAAATCAAACAGGCATCGGGGAGGAGTGAGAGCAAGGGCACGGGTGGAGGTTATAACAGTTTACAAATGGATTTTTTCAACTGCATTGAGGGCTGGGCTAATTCATACTGAAGATTGCAGTATTTTTTGCATGTGCTATTGCAGTGGTTCTCAAACCTTTTCAGCCAGGACCCCCAAGATAACATAAGTTTGTGTTTGTGACCCCCCAGTTTGAATTTTTAATTTGGCATGAGTAATAACTTGTGTGTTAAAAATTAATGTGTTAATTCCACAGATTAGTCTCTTTACATAATGAATTTTCTTTTGAATGAATGAATGAATGAATTGAATTTATTTCGAACAAATGAAAGAGAAAAAAATATATAAACACAAAAGAAAATAATTTTAAAAAGAGCAAAAAAGAGAAATAATATCTCATTATCAAATCATAATAATAACAAGTTTGAAAAAGGAGTGGGAGGAAGTATACACTTTTAATTCTGACAGCACTCATACAAATGTACTTGATAAATGTAGGCTTTATTTATGTATTTTTTACAATGATCTGGCGACCCCCTGACATTAACTTGGGACCCACATGGGGGTCCCGACCCCCAGTTTGAGAACCACTGCTTTAGTGTGAATGTGTGGGACTGAGCGGGGAAAACGTGACACATCCACGGATACGTCAAATCCTGATTTAGTAGCATTTGAATCTGATGAAACTCTTGTGCATCGATTATCAGTCAAACTCTATCACAACATCTTTTCACTCCTCAAACTAAACTCTCAAACTAATTTTTGCTCACATTTATGAGCATTAATCTCATAGAAATACTTAAAATCTCGTGTCCTATCCATGCTATTTTCTCTCACCTGCTTTTTTTTTTTTCACCTCGTGAGCCCGATCTCCATCTCCACGCTCATAAAATCACAGACGTTGAGGCTCATTTCCACTAAGTGCATGAGGGCTCAGGGTTGTCAAATCATCCAGCGCATAAGGGCTCTGATGCAGACTTTTTGACGCCATTATTCACCCTTTCTGCGAGTTTACGTATCTGCAGACTTTCCTGAGGGACTTGCCCTCAGTTCATACAGAAATTGGTGACATATAAACACGGTTGCGCCCCACAAAATGTGCAGCGCGGCAACATCTGGCGGCTCCATGTTGTGGTTGGGTATTGCACATTTGCAGAGCTGTTTGTATTTTCAGTCCAAAATCACACGGGATTTACATATGTTGGTGGATTTCCCGACTTTTGGTGGTTTGCTAAAATGTATAAACATTAAAATATCACAAACATATTGAAGGTGTGGCTTCCTTTCTTCTTCTTTTTTTTGGTTGTTGTTGTTGAATGGTGGTGCGTTGTATCCAAGCACCATATGCTGCCACGGTTCCTCCTTTTTCTACCACTTCAAGCCCTCATTAACTTGCACACTCAAACACAACAGCTGCACACACGGGTGACGTCAGTTTGTGAAGTTTTAGTGATAAGGCTTTAGATTAGAGATTGAGATCGGCCAGTTTAATTAGGTGGAATTAAGTGTAACCGAGGCGCAACAGGACTAGGTAGTAGCACGGGGCCATAACATACCGTTTAATACCAGTGTAATGTTAGGGGATGATATGAAACTGGAATATGAGTGAAACACACATGTGCAGTGCCGTTGTTTTTGTCCGGTCTAATGCATAGATATGTATAATAAAGTCTAGATGGCTCATCCGCACAAATGGAATGGCACGGCCACACTGGCGGCCATCTTGGTACGGTCCGCTCGCTCACCCATAACATTGTGTTGTAGTGGTGCATGTACTTTTTAAATAACCATAACGTGCTCAATTTTCTACCGATTTTCAAACAATTTGGTTTGTTATAAACGTCAGAGGTGTAGTTATAACACTGCACTAATGGATAATTATGCTACACTTCCGGTCAAAAGTTTGGGATCATTATTATACATATTATCCATCCATCCATCCATCCATCCATTATCTATACACCGCTTAATCCTCAGGGTCATGGGGGGCTGGAGTCTATCCCAGCTGACTCAAGGTGAAGGCAGGGGACGCCCTGGACAGGTCACCAGTCTATCACAAGGCTACACTTAGAGACAGACAACCAAGCACACTCACATTCACACCAACGGACAATTTAGAATCATCAATTAACCTCAACATGTTTTTGGACTGTGTGGGAGGAAGAACCCAGAGAGAACCCACACTGAGGAGAACATGCAAATTCCACATAGGACGCGAACCAGCGACCTTCTTCCTCTGAGGCAACAGTGCTACCAACTGTGCCACCTTGCAGCCCAAGAATGGGGGATGGACCTGCAGAGAACCTGGAGAGAACCCACGCTGCACGGGGAGAACATGTAAACTCCACGCAGAAAGATCCCGGTGCCCCCACCAGGACGAGAACCGGCAACCTTCTTGCTACGAGGCAACAGTGCTATCAACTGCGCCACCTTGCAGCCCATATATATTATATATCATCATAATTTGACTTGTAGCCACGTTAATAATGTTTGTAAGAAACCAAACTGTTTTCAGCGACATAAGAGCATTTATGTTTGTGCAGATCACTCACCTTCCTTCACGTACCACAGGTTCCACCAGAGAGCTTGCCTGTGACAAGATGGCCGAAGGGTGATTCCGTTCGAAACGCTGCCTTAAGACGTCTAGGCTTTATTATGCATATCTATGGTCGAATGCACATGGAGCGAGCAGCATGGTGCCGACCGAGGTGGAGGGCGAATGTTGCAGGGCTGGACCCGAATATCGGAATATTCAGTCATTGTGATGGTGTCCTCATAGCAAGTTTGAGATCCGAATATTCGCCCGCCACCATACCCTAAAAAAAAAAAGAATTAAAAATGAGTGAATGACAGGCAGTCATTTTGTCTGTTCGATAGTAAATTAATGTTTTTCTCTTTCTTTCAACAACAGTCCCTAAAAATTAGTGGCATGTAATGTATAGTAAATAAAAAATGAGTTCTTTTCTTTTGTGAGAATTTTATTAAACTTTCTGACAACCTTAGAAAGTAGATAATTATATGTTCATGGAAAATATTAGATGTTTTTAGAAGCTGTATTAAGAATACGGTTGCATATGTATGTATAAAACCACAGGGAGACCTATATGTTTTATTAACTAAATAATTAAAAACACAACCTTGTTACGCTGCAGAGGCTCAGCTCAATAATGCACATGACTGCAGAGCACCGCAATGAATATTATTTTCTTTTCCCATCATCATAGCAATCTTTCGGACTAATTTGGCAGTTGTTTGACAACAGTAGTCCAACATATTACGCCAAACATGCTGTTAAGAAAGCAGCGGAGAAACGGATATTGAAAAGTTTGGAAGATTTGTGTCCTTAATGGCTTTGAAAGTTGTGCTTGAACTTGAATTACCAGACTACACTTTCCCGCTGTGAAAAGGGTGAGTAGATAATGCGTTTTTTGTGGGGTTTTTTTCCTTTCTGTCTCTTTTTGCCGGACCTTTTAGGTTAACGTGTGGATTCACAATTAGATTTGGTGTTCTTGTCTTTCTGAAAGGGGTCGCGATTTGCGGCGCAGCTGTCATCCATTGGGCTTGCAGCCATCATCTTGCTGGGCTGTGTGTTGGCATGCTCCCTGCCAAAACACTGTAAGATTATACTGTGTATGGCATAAACTATGTAGATATGTAGAAATGTTAGAAGAAAAAAAAAAGGTCCTCATAAAGTTCCCCTGTGTCTATCTGTTCTGTGGCAATTGACAAACGTTGAACCTGCCAACTGCTTTCTGCACCAAGTGTGTGAAAACAGCTTTTCCATACCTCGTTGAAGTTGTCAGGGCCGGCCCTGACAAATTTGGTGCGCTAGGCAAGATTGTAGTTAACGCCCCCTAGCATCACAGTGAATTTCACTCCTAATTTTCATACAGTAACACAAACTGTATGCATGTATTCAAGCTTTTATTTAAGTATAAACAACACACTAAATGAAACTGAAGGATCAAGTCTTTGCGACACTCCCTGGCTAACTGACGTGTATTCAGGCAAATATTTAACCACAAGTGCCGATGCAGGTCCTCTACCGTCGTCTTCAGACTTTAGCGAAGACGGTTCGCTAACGTCTTTGCTGCTAACGTTAGCAGCTAACGTCTTCGCTAACATCTTCGCTGCTAACGTTAGCAGCTAAAACGCTAACGTAAAGTCTTTACTGCAAACGTTAGCAGCTAAGACGCTAACGTCTTCACTGCTAACGTTAGAAGCTAAGATGCTAACGTAACATCTTTGCTCCAAACGGTAGCAGCTAAGACACTAACGTCTTCGCTAACGTCTTCGCTGCTAACGTTAACAGCTTAGACACTAACGTAACGTCTTTGGATGGTAGAGAAACTGCATCGCGCTTGTTGATAAATACTTGCCTGATTACATGTCAGTTAGCCTGGCAAGCTTGTGGCGCCCCCCCGTGGATGTCGGCGCCCTTAGCACTTGCCTATACTGCCTATGCCTAGGGCCGGCTCTGGAATTTGTAAATACATTTTGTGTTTTCCTGTATTTTCTTCCATCTGCTTGCACCTCTTTAAAGTTTTGGGTAGGCACATGTTTTGACACCATGACTCAAGAAGCAGGACGGAACATTAAAGACCCATGCACCGTTTGCCCTGATCTGTTTTACTCATCGTCTGTAGGCTTAAGTCAGTCATTGTTGTCACCAGCTGTGCTAATAAACATTTCTTCATCTCATGAACCGCCCTTCTCCATTCTTTCTCCTAATCCCAAGAACACATTTCAGATTTTTCCTTCTGCTAGTAATTATCCATATTAAGCTTCTCCTTTGTTCTACAGCGGCTGTGGAGGGTTTGGAGGTTTTAAGGGCGTTCAGGTGAACATTTCATAACCAATTAACGTGTCCCATAGTG
The DNA here is from genome assembly GCF_000690725.1 of Stegastes partitus. NCBI lineage: Eukaryota > Metazoa > Chordata > Actinopteri > Pomacentridae > Stegastes > Stegastes partitus. Next base: position 90,599 of record NW_007578488.1, read on the forward strand.
AACGTTAATGGACCCAAACAAATGACTAAGTGTTGCATCTAGTACGGAGTATCGGTTACTTTAACCACTTGTCGCTAGCTAATCAGTAACACACATCTAATTGTAGCTGGTATGTTCAGAGATGTAATCAGTGACTCTTAAATGGGACTCTGTTGAGTAAGGAGAGAGATCTTTTTTTTTCTTTTTTGCTGTAGGAGCAGCAGTGAACGGCCTGATCTACAACCCTGATAGCCCGCATTCCAAACTTCTCCTATATCCCCAAGCTGAGCCAAAAAGCATTCGTCACTCACTGCATACTACATATACACAAATGCATTTTCCTATTTTACAAGTGTGCACGCTTTGGGTTGAGCAGCACAAGTTGCTTGAAATTAAAAGAAGAATTCAGTCATTAACAACGCACCGAACACAGGTTGAATTTCATCAAATCCATAAAAAGCATCATAGGGATTTGTTAGTGTACATAAAAAAAACACATGTGCAGTATTTGTGCAGCTAGTACATGTTGAGTTTCTAACATTAGATGAAGCTGGAACAATCAATGATTTTCAAAAGTATTACGCATTTGAAACACCACTGCAACACTCGCCTGCTAGCAATATTTATCAGCCCTTAAATATAACATGCGCCCATTTTTTTAGTTTCATCTTGCAACTTGTGATAATCTTAGAGTTGTTTTATTTTGTGCTGGAAGTCTTTAAAAATGCATATTGTACAAGCGCAACTTCAGATTTGCCGCAAGTGATTTAAAGTCTGCAGTTAAAATCAACTTTTTTTGATACAAACATACAAAAAGGACTTGTGAAAGTCTTATTTGTGTGCTTTGCAAACCACCAAGGCATCCCAGTCTGTCATCCCACAGACTTAAAGACAGTGAAGCCTCACTGATTTTTCCACTAAAAGCAAATTTTACCAGCATTTGGCACTTGGCAGGGGGTAATATTGGACCTGGATGGCAGGAAATGAAAGCTGAATTAGACCATAATGAGTCTATGGCCAATAGCCAGGTTGCTTTGTGTTTGTGAGAGGAGACACTAGAATCATAATGAAAATCAGTTCTGGTTTCCCACTTTCTGGTCTACAAGTTGGAAAGCAAGGGTGATGGTGCATTGAACTGGGAAGCATTCATCTTTAGCACTGGGGTTTTGGTGCCGCCACCACAGCGGGGACTGGGGACATTTTTTCCTGTCCATCTGAACTGTACAGAGAGTTATCGGCGTCATTTTGTCAATCCCAGTGCCCAGATGGCATCAAGCCGTCATGTCAACACACTTACTGCCCATTCCAGGGTTCTGGCTCGGCCTCCCCAACAGGCAGGAGTACCGACTGACCATGCCAGCGACCAGCCAGGACACAGAGCCCAAAATAATAGATAGAGGCCACTTCCAACTTCCCTCCTGAGTCCTCTCTACCATCATCCGTCAACAAAATGAATCCACACCACGGGGTTCCCGGGCTGGATTTATGACCAGTTAGGGTCAGTTTTATTGTTGGTAAACTTAGTGGAACAAAATGGGGGGAAATCTGACCCACTTCATCTGATATGAGGGGTAAAGTACAGATATGAATTCAACACGCCCCGATAGAGTTTAAAGACACTTTGCTTTGAGGAGCGAAGATGAATGAAGTGCAAATAAAATGGAATAAATGTGCGATAAAATCAGATGTCAAGATGTCTCCCAGCAGTTCGATGATCCTTGATGATGAAGAGGAGCGACAGCTCACCCAGAGAAGGCTTTTAACCTCCTGATTTCTCTGCAACAAGGTAATTTGCTTAATGAGACCTTTTGCCTTCTCCTTAATTACTGACGTCAAATGCAAGATCCCTACAAGCTTCAAATGCACAATTAGATACAGAGCCGGAGGGGTTGATCAAATCATACTTGCGCCTCATTATTTAAACACTGCGCTCTGGTACATAAGAGCACTGCAGCTTGGTTTTTTTTTTCAACCATCAAAACTAGAAGCCACAGTAAGAACAGCTGCATTACAAAAGATGTAGTAAAATCATCCAAAAACTGGCTTCTTACTAACCGCAGTGGTATTTAGCGTCTTTTTGATTGCTTCTTCCAACCCAATACAACAGTGAGTGCAGCTTCATCGGTGGTGCTCACAGCATTAAAACGTCCATTAAAAATTCAACAGCAGCCTCTCCATCTGCAACGAGGGTTCACTCTGAATAACTTACCTTAAACAGCTGTATTAGTGAATATTTCTGTGGTTAAAAAAAAAAAGGAGCATCGGCCAAGAATACAGGAAAGACACGTTTGTAATGAAAATTTGCGATGTGATTTTTTTGTATCAGTTAGAGCAGCACAAAGGAACTCACCTGCACAATGCGGAGATAAAGTCAAAATCTGGGAAAATAAGCCAGAAATATCCATACAGTGTGTCTGCAAGGAGTAAATGAGAAACCGCTTTTATATTTCTGGGGGAAAACATACCTCTACATGTGTTGAGAATCGTAAGAGGTTTAGATGTAGTTAACTGGTGAGTTTTGACAACCTGTAGAGTTTCAGCAAGAAAAAGTTGTCCATGTGTCTGATAGATGCCCAGTGATTCTTACCACTGCCACCTTAGCCGGCGGACCTTTCTGTCTCTCAAATGTGCCGTCGATGTAAAGTGAAATCTGTAACTTCTTTTCATTCAGCAGCTGCCACAACACCAGGCCTCTAAACAAAACTTTTGACAGCGCAAACAGTCCCTTATGTTTAAATCACAGATGGCACCGCGGCGCTATGAGCGGCGTCGGGGAGGGCAGCACCACAGTCACGGGGTCGCCAGTTTCGGCATGCCTCAGAAAAGTGGACCACGGTGTGTGTGTGTGTGTGTGTGTGTGTGTGTGTGTGTGTGCGTCTGTGTCACAGGGGCAAGTGATGACAAACGATGGCAAATTGGAGTGAAGGCTTCCCGCAGCTCGCTCACCATGCCAACAGAGAATCAGAGGCAAGGAAGCGTCTGAGAAAATGCCTGTCAAAAAAGACACACACACACACACACACTGGCAGACGCAGAGGCCAAGTTTTTCACAAAGGCGGTTGAGTGGCAAAAGGGCGAGGTGGGGAACGGCAGCAGTTCCACGGAGCCGCTACTTTAAGAGCACTCACGTCTCCATTTCCCCTCAGACTGATTGATTTTGTTTTTAACCCATCGAAGCCTGAGCCGTCATCGTTATCTTCCGCAAATACGGCGCCGATCAAAAAATACGCGGCGTGCGCTAAATCCCGCATGCGGCTGGAAAAAGTACCTTTCTTCCAAAGCCGAGAAAGAAGAAATAATAGCTCAGACAGGTTTTAGAAACCGGCTAAATCACTCAGCGTGACCTAAATCCATTTCTTTGCATTCCAAAAGATGCTAACATCAAAGATGAACGTACACGTCACTATGGATGTGCCAGAGCAAAAGAAAAAAAAATGCTTTGGCTGCTCTTCCTCCTTTTGTCACGAGCATTCTCTCTCTAACCGGATTATCCTCTGACGGCCTCCTCCCCCACGTGAAATATATGTCACATCAGTGAGCTCTCGGTGTCTCCGCAGGAACCCCGAAACAGGAGGCTCCTAACTAACAAAGACAGGAGAGCGAGTATTTCATCGCAAAGTGTAACGAACCCACAATGCAACTATTGTTTTCCTAATGATGGATTGACACACAATAGCACGGGATGTCAGTTTTACTTGCAGCTACAATTACAGACACTGTGAACTCCCTGGTGTATTTTCAAGTCAAAGGAGACCATTCGTCATAAATATTAAGCACATTTTTTCTTTTGGGGCTTTAAGCAGGGGGGAGTTTTGAATGGCTCGATCCAAAGGCAGATACAGCATCGACGCACATTGAGCTTCACTCTTCCTTCCCGACAAGCTGTTGTAAAATTGGCAACACAATCAAAGATACGACTCTATCACCATTATTTTCAACCTCTGACAAGGCTTACGATGAAATTCTTCCCAAAATTCTGGCCCCGTTCCATAACCCAGAGAAATCCATTTATTCATGGGAGTAATTGAATCAATAGCAGATGCTGTATCTGGTGTTGCAGCAGTCCTTTCCTTTGAGACCCAAGCTCAATACTTTCTTTTGGCTTCCGAGTTGCCCCTGCTCACGGCTTAATGAGAGATGGCATTTCAAAAGCATTAATTGAGATGGTCGGCAAACATCCTTGAATGCGGCAGCCCTATCTTGGCTGAGAAAAAGTCCGTCATGCAATCTAGCGCCCAGCACTTCACCTCTTTGAGTGGGAGGCAGCTACAAATCGAGTTTTGCTTTGGTGATTAGAAAAACAAAAATAGACTGACGCGGACAAAAAGGCTGATACGTGGCCTTGAGATGATGAGAAAAAATGTCAAATATTAAAAATGTGACTCTTAGTGACGTTACAAACTTGAATTTTAATATTTAGTGTGCATGTTTTCCTGGAGCTCATTGCCTTTGATTATCTGTATTAAAGCCAGATTTCTTAAACAAAGCCCAAACTTGCTGCTCACAAGGTGCAGCAGCTCATCTAAGATGAATGCTTTGAGATTTCAAGGTAGGTTCAAGGCTATTTCAGGAGAGTTGACCTCCTCTGGACGTTCTTGCTCACTTAAATGGCCACGAGGGAACTGTGAATCTATCTTCACTTAATGGATATAGGAATCTCACTTCCCGCCTCGGTGATGAATGACTAAGAACGGATGGCTAAAGTATCACTCTTAGCCGTATCCACAGCTTCATTCATTCTGATAAGAATCATAAAGCCAGGCAGGCATGCTTTGCTTGGGTCAATATCCTGTTCGAGTAGCCATTAAGCCGCATGCGACAATGGACGCTAATATCATCAAGGTGTCGTGCTAGCCTTCTGTCATTGCCTTCATTTCAAGGTGAATTATAAACGGCCCTGAAGCGCCTAAGTTCTGCACATTGTAGCCCGCTGGAAAGATAGCGATGATGAACTGAATCGTGCCATCCATCAGCGATCAAACCGAACGGGCGCGATGGTCCCGCGGTGAAAGTGCAACATTAACCATTATTCCTGACAGACACAAGAACCGGCCCTTTTAAGTCTCCTATTCAGACTGTATAATAACACTGCGGCCACGTTGGGCCCAGGGAGCTGTCAGCGTGATGAAACGCCGCCTTCCACGCGAGGAAACTGTGATGTGCATTTGGCCAGTGCGGTTAGTTGTTGTCCTCTGCTGCTAAACTTTTTTGCTGAAGGAGCCACTTGATGCTGCTAAAGACTTGTAGGCCTCCTCTGACAAGCAGACGAGTGTCTCCCTGGGAGTGTGTGTTGTGACATTTCAGCAAACGCTTGACACGAGGTCTTGAATGGAGAGAAATGACTGTAGACGGCTCCCTCGCTTTACTACATGAATTCGGTTGAGTTTTGGGTCAGAGCCGTCACTTTTCAGGAGAAGGGCCAGGAACGGGAAACTCGACACCGCAAGTGAGTTAGTTCTTTTTAAGTTATTTATATATAGCTAAATAAAAACCTGGTAAACCTGAAACCTATAAATTCTCTACATGTTGTCCTCTTTGGCTGTGACATATAACTGAAAACATGTTTGACCCCCGGCAGAGATCGTTTTTTTTTTTTTTTTACAGCCTAGAAATATGTTGTTTACGTGAATCTGCGATTTCAAAACCTGAAGAATGAGTCAGCTACCTAAGAATGATACCACTGGGCTTATGCTCAGCTCACATGGCATTAGTGTGAAACTCGCTTCACTTTATTGGCAACTAGGACAGGTGCGACCAAACAAGTACAGCGATCTGGAGATTATGGCTCAGATAAGTAAACCAGGTTCAATCGGAAAGCATGTTGCAATTATTAACATATATATATAACATTAATCATATTAGCTTTGAACAGTCGAATCACAAGAAAATCAGCAGTTCATCATGAAAGCAGTGAATATTGCATGAACAACTGTCTACAGGGCCTTCAGTTTGCAAATTATACGCAAAAAATGCGTTCGTTGTGCAACTACACACATGCAGGAACACGCAACCCTGTTTAATTCACCTTCAAGTGCACTGAGCTCTTATTCTAATACCTCAGTTTCAAAATGTGTTGTTCATAACCCAGTTTCATGCATTCTCAGGTTGTGTGTATCCCTGTTCCTGTCAGTTTAGATGTATTTTAAAGATATATTTCACCAAATCCTTTATAGTATCCTTATCCAAATATAGTATCTTATATTATATATATTATTATATTTATATTTATATATTTTTACATATATTTATATTTTATTATACTATTACATATAGTATCTTATATTATGTATAATATAGTATCCTTATCCAAATCCTTTATATATTTATCCTTTATTGAATTTCCCTTCTGGGATAAATAAAGTATTTTTCATTTCATTTCATTTCATTCATTTCATAGGTCAGTTTGTCAGTGTATAACATTTTGTTTTTGGCTCAGCTGTGGTTTTGTAATTTGACTTTTCAAAAAAAAAAAAAAAAAAGAAAACTGTCCAGCAAATGAGACTCTTTAGGTAGCTTCAATAGCTCCAGTCTTTGTGTGTGACCTTTGTGACAGATGTGTTTCCTGGATTGCTGCACAGTGACAGATGTTTTGACATGTCGCGGACTAACCGTAATCTGGATTTGTTAGGTTGCACTGTGTAGCGCAGATGAGATCGGTGCACCTGGAGCGCAGGTGAATGCACCTGCGTGGAAGTGGGGCGGTGAAACAAGCCACTGTTTGTCCACGTTTAGTCATTAACTTGATCACTAACCTCTGCTGCTTTGATGGTTAGCCTCGCATGGGGACGGCTGATGTTTAAAAAGTGTAAACAGCCTGAGGAGGAAACGGTTTCAGATGAAATGTTGTGTGGTTGAAAGAATTCACTTAAAGTTAGCTTTTTAAACTAAAGAACAAAAACACATTGTAGGCACATCCACGGGTATTTACTTATTGCATTTGTTTTTCCTTTTTTTTATTAGGAAACAGATCCAGTGCACGAGAAGCAATATATTTAACAAGGGCAAGAACAAAGGTTGGCGAAGGCAGCGAATAACCACAATGAATAACCAGACGATAAGTATCGTATGGAAGCTAAAATGTGCCAAAAGAAAAAGTAGTAAAAAGTATTTCACAGAGACCTTTGCTGCCTCCTATTTCTTTCTTTGCTATCAGTTTCAAGAACATACTTTTCCCAATGCAAGAACAAAGACTGATGAATAAACTGCAATATATAACGTGATGAGAAGTCTTTTATACCAATTAGTTTTGGGATGTTTTTTTTCAAGTCAGAGACAAATAACTCTTTAGTTTGGTTTGTTTTTCAGCTTTATGGAACTTCCGACTAATTTCAATAATCCGCCATTGCTTTTTTTTCCTACATATTTCAAGATTTAAGGATTTAATGTAGCATAAGCAAAAGCAAGGAATTATGCTGCATATTGTTGCTTTGAAATCCATGGCGTCTGCAGTCAAAGGCACTCGCGAACAAACAGTCGTGGTGGTGGTTTACAACCTGGAATGGGTTCTCCCCTTTAAAAAGCATAAGTGAAACCTAAGCTTCTGACCTTATCTGCCCATTCCATGCCCTATTTCCAATTCAGGAAAACGCGAAGCCAGCACAGAGGTAGGAAGCTCACTGATGTGCTGCCCCACATCCATCCGTGAGCCGATAAAACCCACATCCACTGGCCGTCTGGAGGAGACGGCAGCGGCAGCGTTGGGATTTCGCTCACGTGATGTCAAGGATTAAACTCGGTGGGATCAGCTTCTAGGAGACAGCCGCCCCCGAAGGGCTCGCTCCATTTATGCCGCCCTACCCCACCCCGATTCACTGGCACTTTAAATTTCACAGTATGAACTCCTTTGTCAAATATATTCACCCTCCAAGCCCTTTCAACCAAAACATGTCTTTCTCAGGCGCCGCTATAGAGGCTGTGCTACCTGGACGGAGGAGGTGGGCCCCGGGAGGAGAGAGAGCTGTCAAGACCGGGACTGTTTAGAAGAAATACTCAGAAGAGCCTCCCCCATCCAGCCTCCAGTTAACCTCCTTCAACCGTCCTACAATGCCATTACACTGCACATTCTTCTGAAGCTCAGGAGAAATGGAGCCCTGGGGCAGAACTCAAGAAGGTATAAGTATACATCGGGGGCGCTTGGTGTTTTACTCTCAGTGACCCTGTTTGTTTGTAGTTGTGTGTGTGCGTCTGTATGCATAATTCACTCTCAATTAGTATGTATTGGTGTTACTGGGTGTAGTTAATCCTCCAACTACAAAGTAACACATTTATTAATCCTTCGTTTTAATCCTGCAGACCTGAGGAAGCTCTGGTATCTCGCCTCAAGGGCAACCGGGATGTGTAGGTATGTGCGGACGCCCATGTGTGTGTGTTTCCACGTTTAATGGTACGTGTCTGCCATCCCTCATGCGTGTTGTGCGTGCGTGTTGGAAACCACAGGGTTTGAATTCACAGGCAAACCTCCTGTATGTGATATACGCCCACGTCGGTACTTAGTATGTTCTTTTGGGGTTAACATTACAACAATAAAAAAGCTTTCAAGATGAAGTGAGCTGTAAATCTCCACAGAAGTCCCCATGAATCGGACTAATAAATGCAGCAGAAGCATGAGAAGAAGTCGGTTCCCTGGCTGCAAGGGGTCTCGAGGGGCCACGGGATAGAGTACTCGTGATCAAATCCCAGACCAAATAAAGCATATATGGGGTGGTGATAGTGATCACTGTTAACAGGTATATGGATTCTGAAACTGTCCCATTAATACCACATGTTACAACGTGTTACTCCTCTTACACTGGAATTAATTGAGTTTATATTAAAGCAGCAAATCTTCTTGAAACACGATATCTGCAATGTCATTCTCAATTGAGTGGCCTTTCACTCCTTTTTTTTTCTTCATTTCCTGACTCTCTGTCACCACATTCTTTCTTTTTAAAAACTGATCCTCACTTTTCAGCAGTTTCAGGTCTTCCAAGGGCTTTTAATTGCCATTTAAAGATTGTGGTTGTCCGGGAAAAGAAAGAGTGTGTAGCCGCCTGTCGCTCGTGCACAAATGGGTGACCTGTTGAACGCAGACTCAATGGATAGGCTGACAGTCGCTCATCGCCGCTATGATCTCGATGTTTTCGCACGCCTTTAATGTGCCACCAGCACCGGGCCTTTACAGCGCGCTGAGGGGCCTGCTGGTATCAATAAGCAGAGGGCTGAATTTGTATTGTTTCATGTTGGCTGCTGGTGGTAATGGTCCCGGAACCCCGTAGAGGCCTCCCGACCCCTGCGGCGAGAGTTGTAAGTCTTGCTATGGCCCATTAAAGGGCTGCGAGGGGATTTCTTACTCCCCCCACGCCGCAAAATGAACATAATGCAAGGTGTTGATGGGGTTATTAATCAACATGAATGATTCAATGTTTCTACACCAGGCTCTGAGAATTTAAGTGGCTCACGCCCTGCTTTATAATGAAAACACCCCGACTGTTGGCAGCGTATTCGAGAACATCACCTCGCTGACAGAGAGGACGGAGCTACAAGCCAGAAACCTGGGTCAAGCACCGTGTTATTCTTGTAGGTTAGGACCTTTGACCATCAAAACAAAAGGCTAACATTTTGCTTTTTTTTTTTTTTAATAGGTTCAGTGGCAACGTGAAGCCATCCGCGTCCCATTAGGGTAGATTAGCTGATAAACAGCTGATCGACATTAGCTGCGAAAACAAAATCCTTCTGTTTTGACAACCAGCTATGAGTACATTATTGCTACTGCTGCTGATATCTGCTATTGCAAACAGCTGTTCACTGGCAGCCAGCAGCTACTGTTGCATTACAACTTGAAAATGCACATTTAGTGTCTCTTATTCAATTTAAGCTGACAAAATCTTATTACGTATACTTTGTCAGCTTTTTTTTTTTTTCTACTTTGGCTTGTTTGAGATGTCGCTGGAATGGGACCAAAAAGCCGCCTTGAGCTGAAGCCTTATGGCGTAGCTTTAGCTGAAGTAGCACACCTCTTCTGATCGTGCTACTTCATTTGTATTCTCCTGGTACAAGACAAAAAAATAACCAGGCACCGAGCGTCACAACTGGCCGTGTGCCCCTGTCAGACTGGGAACGGCGCTGCAGAGGACAAGCTCTGGTTGTGGGGCTACTGGAGAATGTGTTCTCTAGCAGTTGGGAACAAGGGAATTTCCAGCACATGAGAGCACTGCTCCGTTTGACACTGGAATGAGGGAATTAGGAGATTTATGATGGTCCGAGGTCACAGAGGGAAGCATCTGAGCACAGACCCACGCCTCCCCTGACTCCTCACAGTGCTTTACAGTCTGACAGCCTGTGTCATCTCCACACCCACACACACGGAAACCTAGACGGACACACACACAGAGTCATTCGGAGACACAGTAATATACCGATAAAGACTCACACAGATGGTAATGTAACTTTAGTTACTGCACACATTGCATTTGTGGGTTATTCTAATTACTTAGCCTACAAATTTCTGAAGTTATTAAGCTGCATAATGTGAGTTGGGAACCTTACAGAGTAAAGGTGTATTATGATAATCTATCGTCTATAGCGCTTCATTATTTTGTATGTTGCATGTTGCTAATTCATGTCACTCTACCTAAGAGCAACTTCAGTTCCTACCTGCCTTGTTAAACGAGGGGAAGAGCTGTGAGTCTAACATGTGCCGCTGTGAACCGGGACAGACTAAAGTAGGTTGTTTACTGTCCTGCCGTGTGGGTGATGATTAAGAAGGATCATCCAAGAGAAACTGTGGCCCTCTTATCGCCCAAAGTTAAGGCCGACTGGAGCGCACTACCCACCAGGCGGTCGGGGTTACAGTCATAAAAGTGGAATGCGTGCACCCTCGTACAGGCTGGGATGCTTGAGGAAGAGATATTTCTGTGCTTGCGAGGACCCTCAGATACATTTCATTAAACATTCTCAAGCGCCGAACCTCATCCTAACCACATGGCTAACTCCAACCTATACCCTAACATCTTATTCTATCTCAATCTCAAACCGCTTTTTAAAGAAGCTAGTGGAAATATCTCTAAACATGTCTTAACCCTTTATGGGGCAAGTGACCATATTTGGTAACTTCCTTGGATTCTCCTTGAGGTTGAAGAACCACGTGCACTTTGATTTAGTTTTATATTAGTGCCAATATCACGACCTTACGAAAAATGTCACTGAACAAATGTTCCAGGCGCTTTATAAACGCTTTGTTACTGGTTTGCATTGAACTCCACTTTGATTTACTTTTTGAGATTAGTGCCAAAACCACAACCCCAAGAACAATGTGACTAAATGAACTTGCGAAGCACTTTATAAACACGTTGTTACTGGCTGTGTAAGTATCATTACCTCAATCTAAAATGTTTCTAAATCAGTGGGGTTTTTTTTGCAGTTTTTCTTTTATTTATTATAAATTCCCCCTTTTTTTTTAAACCATAGACGGGCAAGTTACCATATATGGTAACTTTATTAACTTGATTTTCAACTTTTTTTTAAGTCGCAAAAGTAAAAATATCTTGAAATATCCTTCAGTTGAAATTTTCATTTTCAAAGTATTTCAAGGGGTGCCCTATAAAGGGTTAAACGTCAAGGTCCAAAACCAAAGTCTTTCAGAGGCTGTCGTGCAAAAGCAAACACGCTACTCCACACTTGCAGTGCGTTTATTGTAAATTCCTAATGCTTCCTAGTAGATGCACGTAAGCCACGCATTTGTGCGTGACATCAGCAGCAGATCCTGGTTTCTCTCTCCCTGCAGACAAAGACTTCGCCGGCCAGCAGACAGAGCCCCTGAAGGAGCCTTTTGTCCTGCCAGCACAGACAAGTTCATAGGAAATAGTGGGAGGGCCAACAGACAGACAGACAGACAGACAGTGGCCGTCCTATGTCATTAGACACACATACATTGTGGTATTGTATGTCACAACACTTTCCTTTTAAACACCCATATTTCATTCTGTGACAGGCTTTACCAAGTCGTCCCATCCAACCCCCTCCTCCCTCACAACTGTTTCAGTTCTTGGGGGGCTAGCTGAGGAGGAAGTCTGGGAAATGAAAATGTAACAGCTGTTTTTTTTTTTTTGCATAGAAGAGGAAGCCATTCATTTTCTTTTTCAAGGTGTAATACAGGATAGTAAAAATAATGAAGAGCATAAAGCAACAGAGGTAACCTCTCAGCAGATAACAAGATGCGAGCACTCACGGGTTACAAGAGAAAAAAAAACAACCTCTCTTTCACCGATTTAATTTATTCTGCACATTCTTGTCATGCTGTATTTCATACACTGAACGGCGAGCGAATCAGATTTTCTTCCATCCTGCCGTTACATCCTGTTTGTAAGCAAACTCTCCTGAGAAACACCTCTTTCATAACTTTCTATACTGTAGCATGCGAGGAATGTTAATCTACTCGCTTCCTTGGGAATGCACTGTCCAGGCACCTCGCCCCTCCAGAGACAACTGGCAGATACAGCAGTGGAAGTGTCTAGGGATAGGGTCACTGATAGTCTTCCTCCTTAGCCCTGTTTCCCAGCCCGCCTACCTTACTTTCTCCCTCCCAAACTGTGTCCTGTTGTCTCTTCAGGCCCCTCCTTAACCCCCTACTTCCTCTCCACTTTCCTGGAGATTGTGTTACTCTGAGCCTCGGTGTCTTAAAAACACAAATATGCAGGAATGCATCACGTTCATTCAAACTGAGACACCGTTAGCAGACCCTGACACTATTACCCCCCCTTTGATTGATTATGTGCTTCATTTAGAGTGAGGGATGTCTCTAATCAGTTCCCTATGCGAGTTCGGATTGTATAGGTGCAAGCCACACGGCACCTATGCAACGGAGGGACGTATAAATCTGCTCACCGGCGTGATGTATTCCTGCGAAGGCACATGGAAAAATCCTCGCTTGGATGTTGTTAGTGGAAAGCGGTTGGCTTTGTTGCAACTGCCATAATAAATTTCAATCCAGTCAGAGGCCTGGATGTAGCTCCCAGCCATGTGAGTATAAATATGTGGGGTTAGATTTGTGAAAGAGAAAGAAGAGAGGTGTGTTGGGGGGGGGGGCAGGAAGTGGAATCTGGGATTGGCGCATTTAACATCCCAAAATCTACTGCTTATCCAAAAAGTAGCAGGGATAAGAAAACCTTGAAAGACCTTGTCTGGAAGGCAAGATGGATCGATGGGGAACAGGTGCATGTGGAGAGGCTTTCACAGACACATTCCATAAATTGGAATGGTTTATTTTTTTTGTCTTTGAAATGACAAAACAACTTTCTGTATTTTTTTTCCCCCTCCATTACTTTCAATATCTGAATAGGGAATATCACAATACTGTATTTTGGTTGTTACACCAGATCCATATCAACCAGGGAAATAAACACAGCGGAAGAAAAATGCACCTGTATCCTTATCACCCTTGTTTACACCGTTTACAGCTCGAGTTTTTCCAGGTCCACCTTGAGTTTAGGCTGTCTGTTCGGCGCCTGACTTGTTTAAAGGCTTTCGCTGCACGGTTCTCCCCGTGTGTATTTATGACGTACTTAATCAAAGCTGGATTCGGCGCATATGACAGTGAATTTCTCGCCTGTTTTTAATCCCTTTTCGAAAGTGCATATAAAGCAGCGGCGTACAAGTTTCCAGAGCACGGGCCCCGTGGAGCTTTGACCTGAAAAGGAAGCAGCGGCGTTCGTGCTGAACTGTCAATGCACATGTAAACACACCAAACGGCTGCAATCACACGCTTGCCCTGCAGCTGACCTTCTTACATGGAGTCATGCACCCGGCTCGTGCGGTACATCCACACTACATTTATGCAGTCACCCGTATGCACACACACACACAGACAAAGATGGGCAGATATATCACAGAGGCGTCTATATACATTGACTCCACCACGTGTGCATCTTTGTCAGTCCACGCCATCTGTGACGTTGCTAAGTGGAAGGGAATTAATGCGTAAAGGAAAGTGGTTTGTTTAGAGGAAAAGAACATCTGCCATCTATATTCACACACATCAATAATGTACCTATTTGTGACACCCTGCACACAAGCTACGGTTATATTTTAGCGCATCTTTTTAGTGCAACTCTACTTCAGATTTTACATCCAATGACTCCTGAGCAACTAACCAAGAACAAAGCAAAAGGTTCAGCGGGCCCAGGTGTTCCCAACCTCTGCTCACATCCAGGCAGTAGCAGTCGCATCAACAAGCAACCACAGGAGGCTTTGAAAATTACTTAATGTGGCAGAAATCTCAAGTTCAGCGTTGCAGCTTTGTTAAAAAATTTGAAGACATATGCGCAAAAATTAATATAACATAGACTTTTTTTCACAGAGGAAATGGCTTTCTAACTCAGGAGAAATAATTCTCATCTAAAATAGGATAGTTTTAATAAGAGATGCATTTTTTTTTGGGAAGTCACTCAGTGATTAAAACCATTTTTCATGCAGGCAAATCAAATCTTGCCCCAAAAGATTGTCAAACGCAGGAAACAAAATCTTACATCGACAGAAATAGATGTTAAACTGAGGAAGAAAAAAAAAGAAAAAGGAAGCTTTTTTTTCACTACTGTTTAGTTACATAAAGGAGCTTCTGACTCACTGTGTTCACGATCCTTAAAATAAACTAAACAACTAAAATGTAATATATCTGAATTCTGCAAGCTACACTGCACACACTGAACAATCTGAGAGGCTGACGACATAAAGCCGGCAGGGTAGGAAAAAAAAGAAGAAAAAAAAAAAAGGAGAGAAAAAGCTGTGGATCAGACCTGCTATTCTGGCTGCCCTCCGCCTCGGGGAGGTGGGCAGCTTGTGAATACATGACCTCGGGCTCGGGAGCCCTCTGCCTCAACGATTGCTGTTTAATCCATCGTACCTGTGGCAATGTTAGCCTTGAAGGTTAAAACAAACACGATGCGGAGGAAGCATGCAGAAAAGGTAATTACAATACAGGAGTGCTTAAAATTTGACTTGGTTCAGAACATTTGTTTTTGAGTTCCTCTGTTAAGTTAACCAAAGTACCGTTTTGTGAGAATGTATAACCGTGTGTGGGAAGACTCCAAACGGTCTGCCCTAAAGATATGCCAAAGAGACTCCCCTATTCATCTTATCTCAACGAGGAGCTGGAAATAGCAAAGCGCTGCCATTCTCTTCAAGCCCTCCCAGCTCCACGACGCGTCAACACTCGTCCGACACCAATGAATCCTCTGTTCTCCACCACTTGTACTCGACTCTTTGTCTACTTACCCTACAGCTGTCGCTGTCTTCAGCTGTTTTCGCATTACTACTACCGGCATGTCTTTTCAAGTTTAGGATCAACTGCTCGTTAAACACTTTATTAGTATGAATGAGTAAGCTGAAAATGAAAATCAGTGAAATCAATCAAAGCCTGGAAGAAAAGAGGGAAAAAAAGGAGATGAGGAATGGCTAATTTGCTCTCTGAATGTAGCTATTAAAACACAGTTTTGTGTGGTTGTTTTTGCTTTTGTTTTCGCTCCTTTTCTGACATTTGCCCAATAAATTATCACTAAAAAGTTGGTCCAAGAATGTACTCACCAGATTAGAACCGATAAAACCCAGTGGTACTAACGTCAAGGACTAATTCAAATACACCCATTTTTAGGAGTTAATGGACAAATCATTACAAACATAAAGAAGTCAATATGATTTACTAATAATGCTGTTTCTCACTTGACTGCCAAATGAATGCCATTAGTCAAGGCATCTGAGTCATCACTTTGAACGGAGTATGTGAATTCAAATTATTCTTTCCTGCCTCCTACACAAACTGTAATGGCCCACTCGAGCTTTTCAATTAAGACCTGGCCCTGAAATTCTCTGTGAGGAGCTGTGGTGGGGCTTGTTTATTTCTACACAGCGGCAGAACAAAGGCTGAGTGCACGGCGCATTTCATCAGCACTCGGGCGCATGTATCTGAAGCATTCTGCCTCTGTGTGCTGGTTGCACTTCAGAAACCTGTGTCACTTTGTGTGTGTGTGTGGACGAGGGCAATAGAAGAAGTGGAGGAAACCAACCCCAAGCGTTTCTCACTTTTGCGACGATACGTAAACATTGTGCATAAACTGGCCTGTATCCTGTTTGAGACTCATACTGAGGCTTTTTTTTTTTTCCCTGTCACTTTTTGATTCTTTAAATACAGCTATGTTAATTGCACTTTTGGTCACAGTGTTTACTCTGGGGGGAGGAAAAAAACGTATGAATGCTCTTTCATAAAGGAACAATTCCAAACAGAGTGAGGTCAAGCTGTAATTGGACTGCGCCACATGTCGTAGTGTTGAGGCAACAATTGTGAATTTATTATAAAGGACTGCATTCATCACCCAGAAAAATCTAAACGCATCCGCCCGTGTATTAAAGCTCCATTAGTATGAAAAACCATCACTCCTGCCGGTGAGTGTGCATGTTTACGCTTTTAACACTTGCTCTTTGAGACGCTTTAACACTTTCACTTTGAGATGTTGATGTGGCGGCGCACCCCGCCCCTATCATACCCCCCGCTGTGGTATCCTGCTTAGATATGCCCTCGGGGCCACGATATGAATATAAATGTGAAATTAATATAAGGCTGGCACGGTGGCATCATTTAAAAGTATGTAGATTCACTTGAAGTTGCTCATTCAATATGTACAGTTGCAGGTAGACCTCAAGCTGTTTGTTTGCTCAATTTATCCCTCCTCGGGCTCAGTGATGGAGGATGCGTTCTTAGACATATATTTATAGACAGTAATGTATGTGTGAGGCAGGTTGAAGTCTTAAATTGGGTATCAGTGCAGCGTCGCGTATATGTGATGTTATTGTAAACGCTGTTAGCAGCAGAGGATGCGCTGTGTATTGGGCGGGTATACGATACAATTTCTGAACTTGTCAAGCATGGCAGGAGAAAAAGATAAAACATTTACCAATTGGACATTGCAGGCAGACGTAGAAGGAGCCGAAAAGAGCTCAAGCATGTCCGTCATGCGCTTTCTGCCGATGCGACGGCGTCGTTGGCTAACAAGACCGACCTTGAACTCGGGCTGATTTACATCCAGGCAGTGTTATGCAAAGTGTTGAATCACACATGACAAGGTTGAATCAAGAACACTACAGTATTTCCTGCCTCAGTCTCACCCTCGCACGCACTCGGCTCCTCTTAATAGTATGGCGTCTTCTAATCTCATGAATTTTTATGTGCAAAAGCCGCCAACAGGTGCTTACGCCTTTCTCACCTGTCAGGTAACGTGTCAATGTCAAACATCTCAATTAACAGTACATGTTAATTGAATAGGGCTCAGGTGGTAGAGCGGGTTGTCGTCCAATCGCAAGGCTGGCGGTTCAATCCCCCGCCCCTCTACAGTCAAAGTGTCCTTGAGCAAGACACTGAACCCGAAGTTGCTCCCAATGGCAGGCACCACCTTGCATGGCAGCTCTGTCGCCATTGGTGTATAAATGTGTGTGAATGGATGAATGAGAAACACACTGTAAAGCACTTTGGATAAAAGCGCTATGCAAGTGCCAGTTACCATTTACCATGTTGTTGAAGATGACAGTTGTTGGTTGTTTAATGCTGACATGATAGACTTAAACTCAAATCA
>NW_007578488.1:109143-208046 GCF_000690725.1 Stegastes partitus
TAACACTGGTGTATTTCAGCCATATGTGATTGGGCTGAAAACCGACTGATGACAACTAAAGAAAGCCTCACCCTGCAAGTACACTGATTTGGTTCGTTAGGCTTGTTGCACATGAAGACCCTGAATCTGTGTCTTCGAGAGAGTCGTCGTTAGGTTTCATGGTAGAAAAGCCGCAACTCATAATATGTCTTCCAGAATACAAATCCACCTCATGGACATGTTAACAAGATCAAAACGTGATTTAGCAACGATTACATTTGGATTGTTTCTGCACTGGGCTCCTAAAAACCTCTGAAAAGCTTCCTATTGTTCTCTGTCTTTCCACTCACAACACTCCCTCCCAATAAGGGCCCCAATTGTGAGGAGAAATATTATCAGGCGTGGAGACTTGAGGCTGTAAATATAACATCTCTAAATGAAATATGAATCTCTAATCTCCAAAGCGAGGAGCCAGCGTGTCAGAATGGATATTCTGGAGTGTCTTGCTGACTTATATTGGTGAGCAGCTGACATTAATGGCAAGCTGGGCACCCAGGTGTGGAATATGGGGCTAAGTAACTAAATTGTGATGAATGACTCACAGGTTTTCTTTGCAATGCTTCTTTTTTTTTATGGTGGGATGTAGTCATTTCTGTGCTCAATCGTTTGCCACTGTACAAAAAAAAACACCTACAGAGAGGAGAACATTTTCTTATGTTTTCTTTACATCTATGATTAACTGTCCTTGCCCTTAAATTCAAGCACATTAACTGTTTTTATTAATAAATTGAAATAGAAGTTTCCTGTTCTTTTTTTCTTTTTTTTTTGTGGTATGCAATGTCACCGGTATCCAGGATACGGACGACATTGCATACCACTGCATGACGGATAAGAAAGAAAAGCAGAGGCCAAATTACTTTCTGCATAGTCCGTAATGCATATCCAAGACATGTTCCGTTTTTTATTACAGGGCACAACTCTAATTTTTCTCAGTTGGAAGAAAGTCTCCTTTTATAACCTCTTTTTCCATCATCTTGTTTTGACCTCCTAAAGCAACAAGTCAAGTCCATTCGTCCATTCAAAAGGGATTTTCTAAAAGTCGGAAATCACTAAATGAAGCAAAAGTAGATGAAAGGTTGAGGTGAAGTCAGCAGACCGAGTGAATTATTAAACCATTGCAAAATAACAGCTGGAACACAATGAAACGTCCCTGATGATGCTCAACAGTCTGTGAGAGTCTGACGGGGGAAGTTTTTTCTTTTAAAGTCTCTGTCCAGTCATCTAAAGCTGCTGAAGACTCATCTCCATGTGTCAAAATAACACATTTGTGATGTTTTTTCTCATGAAAATAACCCTGTCGAGGCTTAGATGTAAATCTACTGTGTTGCTTCCTCTAAACTGTACAGATCTGTGAAGTCCCCACATTTATTTCCACCCGACCCCTCTGTGACGTAAAGCAGCTCAGGCACACCAGCTCACCTACAACCCTACTCAAACACTATTATATGCTAAACAATGGCGAGTCATTAAGTTGGAGGGATTCAGCCATACCTTTTTAAACAGGAAATATGAGCTGAAGAATATAGATATAGAAAGCCCCGCCCCACAAGACTGCTTCCTTTGGTTTGGTAAATATAAACACCTGGTTTCAAATCATAAATGCTAAGCCATGGTATTGATTGTTTGTACTCTTCATAATTAGTCTTCCAGCACATAAAAAACATAATATGAACTGATAAAAATAAGTAAAACAGGTGATTGTCACTGTAGGGGTCTTTATGGGATGTCTTCCACAGAGTACTCAACCCCAACATTGGCCACGGTAGCTACTTTATCTGAGGACACATGGTTCCTCAGCACTGGAGTCAATCAAAGTAACACCCCAGAAGTGTATACCTTCATACACCTTTAAAATCTAAAACCTATTTAGTCAACCATTCATCCAACAGTGCTACCAACTGCGCCACCCTGCAGCCCTCTTTAGTCAACATACAATCAAATTTGGACCATGAACAACTTGACGATCATAATGCTACCTAAGCCAGTTAGCTATATTTGCAGCACAGAGTGGTCACCTAACCTGCCTCCAAGACACCACAACATGTCTATTTCGATCATTTTTTTTGTCATTTACCAACAGAAACTTATACAACAAACAACAGCAGTGGGCAACATAACATGAATAAGATTTCAACAGTAAAAACAAAAGGTGTCCCAGCTGGACCTTTTCACCCTTTGTGCCCAAGTTGAAGGACTTGGTTCCACAGCAAAAATGTCACAGCACACATTAATGTAGAACTGCTTTTTGTGTATACAGGTTTGAATCATCAATGCATCGTCTTCCATTCATTTTTTATCTTATTTCTAAAGATGTTGTTGCCATTTCTTACCTTTATGGACTCAAGAAACATTAGAACTGTTGGAGAACTGACTATAAACACAATCACAGTCAGGTCACAGTCATTCAATAAAGAACAAATGAGTTGTCTGTACAGTATACCAAGATAGATTATTTAGAATTAAATGCTGCTAATGGTCACAAATTAACATGTCACTTTAAATAATAGCTGATTATTCCGAAGCTTGCAGTCAGGCATTCCTTCTTTGATGTCGATAAACCAAAGAATACATGCCAAAGGCTGTTTCAGTCAAAGTAAAAAATCAACTCAGCCTTTGTGAGACTGGGACTGGAGCTGGAACAATCAGATTGTTGAGGTACTCACTTGAACAGGTCCTTCCTCTCCAAGGAGCGAGTCCCACACCGGGGGGAGGACAAAGGCGGATTAGCTGGCATACCATCCCACCCGTCTGGCCTCCACATCAGGACCAGACCCTGAGGTCCACAGATCCTGCCAATTAACTTGTCACTCACTCTGCTCTTTTCTCCCTCGCTGAGACTTCATGGCTTCATTGGTGAAATAGCTTAAGCCCCCCACCCGCCACCCTCCCACCCCATCAAAAGTACTCTGGTATGTCATTACCTTTACCCAGAATTCCCATTAGGAGAGGTTTCTTGTGAAAAGAAAGGGTCTACAAGTGCACCAGTTGTTAGGCTCGGATCGATGAATTAGAAAGGTTAAAGTCTATAATAAACACAACGTCCTTCAACCTAAATAACGATATAGATCGTTTTGCTCCGACTCTCTAATATGACCCACAGGAGGGATGCCATAGAGAATCTATTGCTGAAGAATAAACGGTTTCACAGAGACAATTAGGTTAGGTTTAAGGGAAGATTGTGGTTGGGGTTAAGGTTAAGGAACGCTGATAGCGATCAGTGTGACTTTGACTATCAGTTTGTAACCGCTAACAAACAGCAGCCTCCCTCGTTCAAGTGTTTTTGTCAAACTATCCTGACCTCCAGTCTATGCAGATTTTGTTGCTCTATAATTACTGTACATCACCTGACTTGCTCCTTTGCTCCCGTTAATCACTGTGATCACCAGAGGGCTAAGTCGCTGGGATTTTTAATAACAAAACGTTTCTCTGCGTTGCACAAACAGCCTATGGGATTATTCGCAATGGGTGGACAATTTCAATGCACAAAATATTCTAATTGCATTCGCTGTATTTAAATTTTACAGCAGGACAACAAAGTACACAACAGTTTTCAGTTGAGAACTTTCGCGTGTCTTTCAAGGGCATTAATAATGTCTAGTAGAGAGCATAATTAATTCTGAATTAATTCACACTGTAATTAATCATCTATCATCAAGGTCTCCCACAGCAGCTCGATGTTAGGAGATATCATATTTTTGATAAGCAGGTATAAATCATCTGCCAGGGGCAGGCTTTTCCTGACACTTATTTTGGTTTCTCACTAGTGAACTAAAGCATGCCTCCCACGGTTACAGCATCAGCTTTGATAAATCTCATTAGCCTTTACTCTGCATGCTCATTTGCATTTGCACTTGTCTTGTATTCACCAGCTTGAGGTTTCAGAGCATCTATAAATGGATCTGCATGGTGATGGCCTGATGTGTGACTTCTTCAACTTCCTAAAGCTGTCGATGTCACCGTGCACAATCTTATGTGGCTTTCACAGAGTGTAACATATGGTAAGTCAATCCCACAGTTATTGTTTTGGTATTTTTTTTGAAAAACAGAAAGTCATAACATGGTTTATACACAAGCCGCGGGTTGAGCTGAGTCTCTCCGGAATACGCTGCGTTTTGCCACCTGCCCGAGCTCTCGCCACAATACCCTTTGTTTTTATTGTGTTGTTGTTTCTCCACCATCCTCAGATCAAGTCAACCGCTCTTCTATTATTCATTCAGTTCAATAGAATGGCAGCATATGGGATGTAATGTGATAAATTATACAGTCGTGTTTAGTAATACGGTGCACAGGCTTTTGGTAGACGTAACCCGAGCATAGCAAACTGTGAGTATGAACTCCATTAGTGTGAGACTATGTTATACAGAACAGAAAGACCTCGAGCGAGACATTGTAAAGAGGTCAGAAATCCTATTTGAAATGTCGTTTTTATCAGTAATATGCGTATTAACACCCGTGAGGGGGAGATGATTGCATTAATGATCAGGGTTTTCCCTCGCTCCACATGAGGGTACGGCAGTATCGGTGGTGGGGGAGGGAATGTGAACATATTTCCAGTCTGTCTTTGTCTCCAATCATATGCCGTATTGGATGGGAGGCTGTAAATGTATGTTGGCTTGATGTTTGGTTACTGTTTGTCTGCAAGAAATGCTTTACTTTGAGAACATCAAGAGCTTGTCAGCCATTGTCATTCAGATTCCAACACATGCATGACAGCCCTGAGCCACGCTGCTCTTTCATTCCAGAAACGGTACAGAAATAAAAATCATGGCTCCCTTTGATCATGGAATTTGTAAGTATTATGCAAACTCAAACTGTAAAGCACAGCTCCTGCTTTACTGTATAGCTCTACAATCAATGGCATGTTTTTCTTTGTATTCTCACAGACGGCTCACAATTTAGGTATGTGAAGAAGTTGATGGAGAGGTGTGTCGGAAAAGTTTCAGGACTGGTGTCTCAAAAGATATATTTCAAATACAAACTACAAACTACAGGTTTTCCCTTTAGAAGTAATCCCCCTGGAGTCTAACACACTTCCCAGCTTTCTCTTCACGCCGCCATGCACTCGTGGAAGGATCCTCCACAGCTCCGTTGTCACAGCCACCTTGATGTCGTCAACGTCTTCTAAACGGGTCCCCTTGATGACCCCCTTGAGCTTGGGGAAGAGGAAACAATCCCACGGAGCCAGATGGGGTGAGTAGGGAGGTTGCTCCAGCACGGAGATGTTCTTCTCAGCCAGGAACTGTGGGATGCTCAGGGCGTTGTGAGCAGGTTGTCATGGTGAAGCAGCCATGACTTGTCCTGCCACTCTCTTGCCTCTTCTCACACACTGAACGAAGCAAACAGGATCTCTGTGTAGACGTGCTGGCTGATCGTCTGAAGGGGAAAACTCGTAGTTTGAAACATATCTTTTGTGACACCAGTCCTGGAACTTTTCTGACACAAATCGTGACTGAAGTGAATCATTATGATATTATTTAGGGTGTAACGTACATTTTTGATCATTATCCTTGAATTATTGAAGTGTGGTATACAATCATAAATGTTTCTCTTCGTGACCCGCTTTAACATAAGTAAGCCATTTTAACCAACCTAAGAAGTGTTTTTGCATTGCCTACATCAAAACATTTATAATACATATATTACATGATTTCAAGGAGATATTGCTGGGAACACAAATGAAATGCGCTGAGAATTTTGCCTTTTTTTTCATTAAAATACTACAGTATTATGTTATTAAAGAAATCTTTTCTGTGCGTCATCATATTTAGTTCAGAATTTAACTGCATGCACCTTCAGGAGACGAGTTATTGCTGTGTGTAAAAAGGTTTGGTCCTGATTGCTCACACTGACATTAATGTATTTTTAATCGTCCACTAAGGCTGGCCCCGCTTTAAGACAGGATCAAGGATCCACTATGCAGAGGTTTGTGTAGATATGTGTCTATATGTACCACTACACACTATTCTGTAGCATGTTCCATTGCGCCTATTTTCACATTTCAGTCCGTAAGTACAGCGAACAGAAGACGACTTTCACAAGGATCTTGGGTGTGCAAGTCTAGTTCAAATTCTTCAGCCTTGTGCTGACAGACAAGGCCATGGTTAATCCTCGGTCCTCTTTTTTTTTTTTTTTTTTTTTACCTTCACCATGTTTTGTTCCCACAAGAAATGCCTTCAGGAAAAGTCTTTCCCTCGTTTTCCAGTCCGGTGTTGGCAGTGGTAGCTGGACTTACCCCAGCCGGTCGAAGCAGTAATATAATTTCATATTGATTTCTTGTTGACCTCCCATGAAGCAGTCATCATTCTGTAATGTGCTCCACACGTCTTCTTAATGAAATCAATAGTCCCCCTGCCAAACAGGAGTCCAATAGGACTCTCTGGGAGCTCAGTGCTTTTACAGACTGAGTATGGGGAATGTTTTGTAGGTTAAAGACAGGATTTTCACTTTCTTCACTGATAATGAACCACAGCCAGGAATATATAGATTTTTAAAAATGATTCATAAACAGTGATCTGGTCCTGCGATCATAAAAACGGGTTTTATGAAATATTGAAAGTCCCTCTCTGGTCACTGATTTACCTTTTAACACTCAGCTCTGTGTATATATTTTTTGATGTAAACAATCCCTTCCACCTTAAAATAGGCTTGATGTAACTCTGCATTGTGGTTACATTTAGAACACATGGACCTATGTAGGGGCTGCCTCTCTCCCCACTCGCTGCAGCTCACCTACAATTGCTGTAACACCTTAAATCTACTTTATGTTACACAATAGGAAGCTGTCATATTGGAATACTTCAGGAATGCATAATCAAGCCAAGAGTCAATTCTGAAGAACTACGGAAAGTCCCAGCAAGTTAGTAGACACGATTAGTTCCTTCGGTTTGTGACACATGAAACCCCAGAAATCTAAATCAGTCTTTCTGACACCGACATCAGTACGCTGCAGTTTTTAGGTGGAAATTCTCAGCCATGCCGTTGAATGATAATTTTGCCAATGATGTGTCTTGCCGATTGAACAGATTTGAAATTCATTTTGTTCCGATTAGGCTAACTACCGTAAATTCCAGACTATTGAGCGCACCTGAATATAAGCCGCACCCACTAACTTTAAACTTTAAAATAAGCCGCAGGTGTCCACGTTGTAACATGAGATATTTACACAGAAAGATTTTTTAAACATTTAAATAAATACGTACCGGTAACATACACAAATATGTAAATGCTTTTTTTCCGAACAGTGCCTGTAACACAGCTGGATAAGAAGATAAAAAAATACAGCAGCCTACCAGGAAAAGTCATTGATCGCTATCTTCATCTTCCTCCTGCTCACTAAAACCACTATAGTCGTCTTCTTCAGTGTCAGAGTTGAACAGCCTCAGAATTACTTCCTCACGCACTTCCTCAGTCTCTCTTTCGTTGTCGATCTCAACGTCACTTTGGTCTCGAGGCAAATTCGTAAAACTTGTAAAAGTCCATCAATTAGCCACGTCGTTGTTCAAAGCTTGTGAAAAAAGTTGAAGCTTATAGTCTGGAAATTACGGTAATAAGAAAAATAGCTCAAGCTGTTTTTTTAAATGCTATGTTTTGGACTCATCAAATTAGACAATGATATTCATTTTTACTCTGCGTCTACCTGATGTATGTATTTATTCTATCTATTAACTGTGTTTTCCATGTTTGTGTCTGCTTGTGTTGACTGCAGCATGGGTGAATAGCCCAAGACAGATTTCCCACGCCTGGGACAATAAAGCTAATCTTGATCTTCCAACATATAAACGCAACACCATACGGACATATTATTGAGATAAAAAGCTTGATTTTCTCCTAAGGGAGCCTTCAGAAGCTACCGCTCACTGGCCTTATTAAAAACACTTAGCTGTAATGTAAAGTCACGTCAACACCGCTTGTATTTTGTGTCAAATATCGGCCCATTGTGGTTGAGCTGTTTTTGCAAATGCGGCCAAACTTGAATTGTTGTGGCGTGGGAAAATATTAATCTTGTAAAGAAGTTTACAGCTTCATAATCCAGATATGTTGTCAGCATACCGCCCCCCCCAACCCCCTCCATCCAGCCTTTTTTGCCACGATGGAGTCAATGAACGTGGCGTCTCCCGCTCTCATAACACTCCATTTTGACAGCTCATATACACAAGATTATGATTTATGCAACAAAATTGCTTCAGAGGAATTGTAAACAGTGAAATTTCAGATTGTGACTCGAGGACCATTCATCACAGATGCTGTCACAGTTTGTTATGTCTGTTCAATCCCACTTAATATGACAGGGAACTTTCACAGGCAAGAATAAAGTGCATGTTATGATGAAAAATCCTGTTGGCGGGAGTCACTAAATCTGTCAGCTCAACATGTGCATTGCATTGTAGTAATGTAGGTAAATCACTAATCCCCTATTGTGCAAGGAAATGGTGCATATCAGGTCGGGTGGAAGGGAGGCGACTTAAAAGGTCTGGGTGAAAACCAATATTGTTCATTTCATTCTTGTGGGGGCAACCTACGACTGAATGGGGCGTGATCATCAGAGCAAAAAAAATTTAAAAAAACTAAGCCGCAAGCAAACACATCATCGCATACATGCAAGCACGCCGAACACCTACACAATGCATAAATGTGCCGATATCGTCTGAGCTGCTGCAATAACAGGTAAAACACAATGTCACCTCAGTTTTGCTTGCTCTGTTTCAACATTTGCAATCTCTCCTCTGGCCTTCGTTTGATGTCCTTTAACGCGCTTAACACTCCCCCCATCTATTTGGATGAAACTGCCGTCTACCAGCAACGGCACCGTTGTGGAAACTGTCAAGGTGACTTTTGCACATCCGACCCGATTTGCCAGTGGCACTAGCTAAGCCAATGTTGACTGTGGGGCTTTTCCACAGTTTAATTTTGAAGAGCTGCTTTGGACCTCCACCAACACAGCAAAACACAGCACACTGCCCTCAAAGCAGAAGTGGGAACACTATAACAGTGTCAGAGGTGGGGTAGGCTGTGTTCTCTGAGTGTGTGCAACTTTAAAGTGTTTAATTCCAGGCACTTCTGTGAAACTGGCTGATGGTCCACATTTACAGTATATTTGCGACTTCTGAGTCAGAAGCAGTGGAAAGACGTGTTTGAAATGGTGATTCGTGCAGATGTGTGAAGGTTTTGAAGATGGCACCCAGTCTCCCCAGTCCAACTCTGGAATCAACAGAAACTGATCAAAGCTGCCACCACTGAAGACAGTTTATTTCTCTCTGCAAATTTAGGGGGCTTCAGCCACACAATGGAGAATCACAACTAAGTTAATGCATAGCCAGCAGTGTATAGAGTTGGCCTGACTTCATTTAATCCATCCATCCATCCATCCATTATCTATACATCGCATAATCCTCACTAGGGTCGCGGGGGGCTGGAGTCTATCCCAGCTGACTTAGGGCGAAGGCAGAGGACACCCCGGTCAGGTCACCAGTCTACTGCAGGGCTACAAATACGGACAATTTAAAATCACCAATTAACCTCAGAATGTCTTTGGACTGTGTGGGAGGAAGCCAGAGAACCCAGAGAGAACCAACGCTGCACAGAGAGAACATGGAGACTCCACACAGAAAGATCCCAAGCATCCAAACCGGAACCAGGACACAAACTGGGGATCTTCTAACTGCCTAACTAACCCTCATTTAATCCACTTGATTAATGAATTACTTTACATTTTCCAACCAGAAGTAATTTCCCGTGTGACGTGAAGTGAAGCGCTCAGAAACAGCTCTAAGACACTAATGTCAGCTAAATAAATAAAGCATGAAAACAATCCCAATACATTTAAGGGAACCCTCGCTTTAAAGTAAAGCAAAAATGCTAATTCCTAAACAGTCACTGATCCATCTTGACAAATCACGCCTTAACCACATTAGAGCTTTGGTTAGTTTTCTCTCTTGTGGTTTTATCCTGTCACATAAAGCTTTATGCAAGTAAAGCATTGCTCTGCAGAGTATACCAATATCATATTGTTTCACTTCCCTCCATACCAGTGTGATTAAACTATTCCAGTCATCTCTGACGGCCATTTAAATCCACTAAAGAACAGTGAAACGCTGAGACGTTTACACTGTGCAGTTAAAATGTTACCCTTTTTAAAGTGAGACACTGTGTCTCTGAGGATGGGTGGAAGATGGTATGATGTGGGCTCAGGAGCCGGTGATTGGTTGTATACTCAAAGGGCAACAGATTTATTCAACTGGAGCGCCCGGAGGAGAAGGGGGACATGTGTGATGGGGCCCATTATCAGATGAAGAAGCTGTTCTGCTCCCATGGATTTGGAAAGTCTTGCTAACAATGAAAAGAACAGTTTGTTTCCTCAGTAGAACCTCACTGCACTTAATGCATACCAGCATATTTAATATAAGCTCTTACTGCTAGTGCACCATATTGGCACAGCAAAGTGTATAAAACCTCATGTTCAAAGCGTCACAGGATCAGTCACTGCAGCTGCCATGACAGGCTGAAGTTCTCTCCTGCAAGACAATGACAACCCCCCATGCTGCTCGTTCTCTCTAAGTCACTCTGGATGAGAGCATCAGCTAAATACCTTGAATTTAAATGTAAAACGTATTTGGTATTCATGTGCAGTAGTGTGTCAGCACCTGCAAAAATGAGAGTCATGGTATAGTAAAGAGCCACTGTAGGTCTCTGCCTCACACTGGCCTGACACATTAAATAGCTTTCAAATGAACAACAGCGGAGAGCTGGCATGTCTGACAGAGTCTGATAACATTATATACATGTCCGTCACAGTCATGGGTGCTTGAAACATAAACGTATGTGTTACTTGGCTTCAGAAATATCAGCCCTTGCAGCAGAATGCTCCAGATTTGCACTGGGCCAAGACGTGGGGATAGAGAACGAGAGGGGAAGGGGGGCGGGAAGGGTTGATAGGGGGGGGGGATGGGGTGATGCAGAGGGAGAGGAGTGGAAGCGTAAGTGTGAAAAATGAAAAGCACAAATGCTTTTGAAGGAATAAGCACCGAAAAGGACCGGGCCGGCGTCTGCACACCTAAGGAGTTCCCCGCAAAAGACAAAGAGGCTGTCGTTCACAGCTGATTCCTGTAGCCAACTGTCAGACATGCAAATGCAGAAATGCACCATCAAAGCATGCAAACACTCGAGACATAAAAAGAGAACAGCGTGCCTGTACGGTACAGTAGCACCTATGCAAAAACAGTTCTATATGAAGCTGTCACATTAAAACACGCGTGAACCCCGTATGCACAGTCAGGAATGCAGTGATAAACAAATGCAATAGAATTAATTTATTTTTCAGGGGGATGATTTTTCTTCTCTTTTTTTTTTTTTCTACCACCAACATAAAGCAATTATAACACATTGCCTGCAAATTGGGTGTCAGCCAAATATCCCCTGCACACCACATGAGAGATAGAAAGAGAGGGAGGGAGAGTGAAAGCAAGAGAGCTGAGCTTACCCTCCACAACAGAGGATAAAGAGAAACAGATGGAAAAGAAGAAGAAGAGAGAGGGAGCACATCACAGAGAGGAGAAGCGAGCCAGGAAGATGGACAATATGAAAATCCTTAAATCATTTCAAGTAACAAGTTCTCAAGATTTGCTCCAGAGGGAAAGCGATTCCCTGGAATCTCGCTGCAGAGTATTTTTGTAAATGTGGAGGGAAATGCAATTACCCTTTTAACTGCTTAACCAATCTGCATGAAGTAGAGTGCTCTGACCGAGCGTACCTGCGAGCTCATTATTCTAGTCAGGTGAACATTAGAATAACTGTCTGTTCTGACTCTACAACCACAAAAACAACAACACAAACTACCCAGGAGTGTCATTATTCATGATGCCGTTATGATCATCGGCCCACAATGGTCATTTTTGTGTATTTTGTGTCGAAAGAAAAGACGATTCAATAATCATTTAAGGCGACAACAAGTGAGGAGAAAGTGAATCTTTGGTTTGTGAGAAGACGGCAGAGAGATTACGCTCTTTCGCTGCTTACAAGGCAGTGTGGAGGAATCCATTTAAAAATAGGCAAGCATTTAAAATGGGCCAGATAGTAGATAAAGCAGGCTCTCGCTGCCAGAGTAATGAGTTAGGACCCGCTCACTCCATTAGCGGAGAGGCAGACTCGCGCACGCCCAGCTGTGGCAATTAGGTGGCGGCGATCATCAGATTATCATTTTTACACAATAAGTTAGGACAAATCATCAATATTTGCCTGGTCAAATGGATGCATGCAAATGAGTTATGGTAATAAGCGCGTGTGCACATGAGCATGCATATCTGCGTTGTGTAGCTTCATGCGAGCACGCTTAAATGCGCGAGGGGCCATTTGTGTTCGCACATTCAGACGATAATGTCTACGTGGATGCGCAATTATTAGCCTCTGGTCAACACGGCCGAAAGTGATATTATTCCCATGTAGTAGTGGAATAGACGTGAGCAGATGGGTCACGCAGTCCTTCCCTTCCTTTGTTTCCCCGCTGTGGTGTAGTCCAGGATAAGCTGGTTGGGCATCCTGTCAGCTTTCCCCCCATGAAGAGTCCAACCCCCCACTTTTATGCTAGACAGTGGTTAATGAATGTAAATGAACTTGTTTGCGTCTGTGCATCTGTGTCATTGAAATTTAGAGTAAACAAATATGTCCATTGTTTAATTTTCAAAACAACATCCTACCCGACTTCCCCTCGCAAACGACTGCCAATGTCAACACCGAGCCCCGATGCAGGTTGTGGATGTCTGGGTGATGGATGGGTGTGTGTGCCTGTTTTTAAAAGATTGCTCTTGAGGCATTTTTCAGCTTTGTTGCACAGTGAATAGACCAAAAGCAACGATGATAATCACTACCTGGAATCAGATTGGGGAAGTTATGTTTTATGGTCTATGATCATTTGACTACCAAGGTACCCTGTGGCATGTTTCCCTTCACAACCTCTCATTCACCTTAACCAAGCCTTTTAGTTTCTTAACCCTACAAATACCTCAAGTAGTTTGTTCAAACCATGATTATTTCCTAGCCATTGTCATAGTAGCTGCAAATAAATTGTGCATAATCACAAAAATACAGCAGGATCACCTCATGTATACAGTTATGTTCGTACGTAACACAAGTTGGCAGATCGGTGGTACTGGATGGTCAGGAAGCCTACTTGGTTTTTAACATATGCAAATAATCATCATTCTTTCTCCGTTAGCTAAATGCACTTTTGATACGACTGACCAGCTATTTATTTAGAAGGATTGTATTTCTAATGTGATGCAGGCTTTTGAGGCTCTAAACATGAACTGCAGCACAAAGTCACATGATAGTCATGATGTTTTTTTTTTAACAACATCTTGTCTGTGGTACTCCATATTGTTTTTAATCAAACAGGGGAACTCACTGGTAAATTAACCCTGTTCAGGACTTTTGGGGTCTTCTGGAGCCCCAGGTCATTTGAAAAGAGGGACATTTGTCTGGCATTTGGAACCAAAAATATGTCAACTCATCAGAAAATGTATTCAACACAGTATAAAAATCTATAATGAATACCAACAAATATTTTGCACATGTTCTTTCTTGGGTCCAAAGACCTCCTACGCACAACAACATGAAAGTCCTGAATAGGGTCAACTAGTAAAATAAAGGCTGGCAGGGAAACAACTGGACCTATCAGCACATCACGTGTCCCTTTCAACCCAGCTGAGGGCCAACTGACCGTCCCTGGTTGATGAATTGTGAGATGTTTAGGGACTGCTTTGCAAAGCTGAACCCAGACCCAACATGTGAATCAAGCCAAGCACAGCATCAAAGACATGCAGATGGATACTTTGCCCCAGGCTCAACGTGTTTCTCTTGCATGAAGGTCCGCAAACAACGACCAATATCCTGCCAATAGCCTTATGTCACACAGGCCACCAAGCACATCGCTCCATGGCCATGTATAATCTCTGGGTCAGGACAGATTTCAACATCCTCCTTTTTTTTTCCCCCCCTCACATTTGATGCTTCTGCGTTCAAGCCACACTTATCGCTTAAAAACAGAGATCCATTGAATAACCCTTTCTTTATGCTGCTTATTCAGAGCACATGGCTGATGCATTCGCCCTAAAGCTCATACAAGGTCAGAGGAATTCTCAGCAGCATTCAGCCTTATGCACTTACAGGCACACTTGGGTCTTTTCCACATGTACACGGGTCTTATAGCTTTTTCAGTGCATTTTGGCCTCATGTCACATGTAAATCCAGTTGTAGTTCACTGAAGATGCACCTTTTTGGAGAGCATCTTGCAGGGTGAAATTTGAAAAAAATAATTTTGAAGAGCTGACATACAGAAGGGAAGAAACAGAGACTTTGGTAAATGATGATGCAGACACCCAGGTCTTGCCAGTCACTACATATTCTTAGCTGATTCGTCACCCCCCCCTCGTCATGTGACCAAAGCTCTGCTACCTGCTCACACTGTCACATGCCCAGTGTGCATGAGCAGTCATGTGCTATGCATTTTCAGGTGTGTTAGCTTGACTAGAGATTATTTCAGAGATGGTTTCAAATTGTTTGTCTAGACACAGATCGCGTTTTTTTTTTTTTTTCCAAATGCCATTTTAAAATAAATGCATATTAGTGTGGACGCAGCTTTAGAAATGATGTGTCCTCAGCCTTCAAATACTGATCAAGTCTAAAGGCTGTTACACGAATAAACTATTGTCTAAGAAGTATTCTCCTGGGATCTGGAAAAGTCTGTAGCTGGAAAGCACAGAAATTTCTTGTCTTACATCTTTTTTTTTTTTTTCAAATAAGAGTAATTTAGAGGAAGGCATTTCCTTTCTGTATAAGAAAAAGATATGTTATAAGCTGTCTATAGAAATGGTTCTGGATTTGCTTTTTCAGCCAGAGTGGGCTGATGGGCACATACCTCTGAGATACTGCTTGTCCCTGCTGTGTTCCAACAACATGCCACATATTTTCGTTACAGTCAGATTGACTGACACTGATATCTATTACTCAACCACTAAGGTCCATTGTGTAGGCAAAAGCATATAAATCAAGTATCATTACCTACTGTATGCTGCTGCCTGTCTGTCCTACCACGTCACCGCGTGAGGTGCTTCGCGTTTGATCAAACTGTATTCTATTTCTGAGTTATTCACGAGGCCGGGGATAAGTATAACACGGGGAGGCAATATGAAACAGGCATCAGAAGAGCTGAAGCAGAGCAAGAGTAGGACAGCGACAACGTGAGGTCATGGCTCCCCCTATAGTGCAAGAGGTGTAAGGCAAAAGTGTGCAGAAAAGGGAGAACCTGAGAACTTCTGTTCTTTCATTCTACCACTACTTAAAGCAATGTCCGTGGGCCAACTGGCATTTAATATGCTCAAGACTTAACAAGCAGGAAATATACACAAGTGAGTAGGGAGATCTTATATTTCCCAACATTTTGAGGATACGGGAGGAAGGATGCTCACGACAGTAAATCAGGGGAGACTCATTCTAGGCAAGCAAAGGCTGTTTGATCCACCATCAGTGGGAATTTGGCTGCTGAGGGAAAGTTCCAAGGCTGTAGAACATGTGGGAAGAAGATCAGAGTGTTTTTAACCTACCTGCTCTGAGCCTCAGATGTCGGCCTTACTAGGAGTAATGAACCCCCCCCACCTGCCTCATATTATGCACATCAAATTCATAAATGCTATCTACAGGTGGTAGATATTTAGGGGAAAGTCCAGTGGAACTAGAGAAAGAATGAGATAACAAATGCAACCGTAAAAGCAGAATAAATTGTACTTCTTTGTTATACCCGTGACAAGGGCCTTCATCAAGTCCTTGTAAAGATGGGAGGAATTTGAACCACATGTCGGATATCCAAGCTTTGTGCTTTTATTATTCCTGAATGGA
Organism: Stegastes partitus; assembly: GCF_000690725.1. Classification (NCBI taxonomy): domain Eukaryota; kingdom Metazoa; phylum Chordata; class Actinopteri; family Pomacentridae; genus Stegastes; species Stegastes partitus. Next base: position 125,068 of record NW_007578488.1, read on the forward strand.
GTCTTAGTCAGGTACCCCTGGTTCCTCTCTTCCAACAAAGTAGGGTCAGGAGGTTAGGCAGGTTGCCATTAAGCCCCCCTTTATCCTTTCACCCAGCATCCCTGCACCCAGCCCCCCCCGACATTCACAATGCAGGAGAAAGGATCCGGGCTTTGTACTTGCTTCATCACCTCTATGCCACTAAGACCCACGAGACTCGAACGTGTCTCAAGTAACAGCCCAAGGGAGAGGCATTTTTAGTCTTGCTACCTCATTGAAGCTTGGCGAGCATGAGATTTTGTTAAAGTGACTCAGCAAGGAATCTGTCCCATCAATGAATGAAGATCATTGTGACTATAGAATCAGGTCAGGAACCCGCGTGCTAATCCATCCATATTTCTAGAAGCACCAAGGATCTTTTTCAAATTAACAATATACATACATTCGCTGATTTCCTGCGGCTCGTCCCTGCCAGGTTGTGACGACTGCAGGCGAGGTAAGTTGGTCCAGACGTCCCTCCGCCCGGCGACACTTTTCAGCTTCTCCTGGGGGATCCCAAGGCTTCCCCGGGCCAGATGAAATATATAATATCTCCAGGGTGTTCTGGGTTTCCCCCGAGGTCTCCTGCCAGTTGGACATGCCCTAAAAACCTCAAATAGAAGGTGCTCTGGAGGCATCCTGATAAGATGTCGAACCACATCTGAAACATATAATTTGTTTCTAAAGTTGGAAGTAAAAAAGAAAAAAAAGAGACTAAAATTAATAAAGACAGCGGGAAGAAAGACTCCAAAACTAGAGCATTAAAAGTTATTAAGGGAATCTGAGAAGAGATATGAAGCTGCCTACAAGAAGAGCAAACCCCTGCCATTATCGCCGTGATGAGCATCAAATATTTGCGTCAGTGAAAATTCGGTTACATAGGGGATCTTCTCAGAGGGCTAAACGGAGTCCTGCCGAGTTCCTGACAGATCAGCACTGACATTAAGAGATATAAATGAGAAATTATGCAATTTCTGGGAAGTGTTAGATGTACAGCAAATGTGTGGAAGAAAATAGTGACGTGAATGGAAACACAGAGAGGAACAAGTCTTAGCTGATTAAGATCAGCCACTCGCTAGTTATTCCTCCGAAACTAGAAAGGAAAGATTTCAAGGGTGTTACATCAATACATAAGAGAGATAGAGAGGAGAGTTTTCTATGAGGGGAGTAGAATTTACTGCTCTTATGCTTCATCAGTGTGCTGCAGTGGTGGCTGTAAATCTGCAGATTGATCAAACTGCAGAGCCAAAGGGATCCAAAGCCTTATCTCAGAGTAAGGGCTCAGCAAAGTCGAACACTCGCCGTTGGTGTGAGTGATGGCAGCGGCTATCTGGCTTCTACCTGGATCCTCCTGCCTACGAGCACAAACACGCGCAGAAAAATAATGTCTCTCTTGCAAACCATGCATTACATGCAAACGCTCACGTGGAGTTAATGAAAAAGATAGAACTGATAAGACTGACATCACATACTGAAGCATCTTCCTCATGCTCTTCCTCCTCCACGAAGAGTTCCCTGCAGCACATTCGCTGCAACCTCTGCAGGTAAACAATGACCTCATCCTGGTCAAATCCATACCTTCCTGTCAGCCCACCATCCATGTCTGCCAAGACACTAAACCATCCACTCAACCGTGTATGTTGTTGACTGAGGATTACCTTTATTGGATGTCTACTGCCTGAAGGCTGAAAGACAAGAAGACTTGGTATGTCTGCTCGGCTCGAGGAGGGCATCTCTCTTGTTAATACTGTATCAGCCTTTGCTGTCAGTAACACACAAGGCAGTGATCCCGCATGCCGGATGCTGGGGGAGGGACGAGGGGCACATGCTCAGAGAAAAGAAAGCTGCAGCCTGCTAACCCCACGGCTATGTTATCACTGCTCCTTCCTCGTTGCTGTAAGACTGAAGGTGTTGAATTTGAAGTGTGAGTCTGTTTCGCTGGCAAAGACCCCCAAAAATAGCTCAAAAGGAAAGCTGTGGAAGTTAGAGCCTGTCCATTTCTATTTTTAGCGCGTAGGGTGCAAAACAGGTACGAGTGTTTGTGTGTGCGCGTTGAAGAAAGGGTGTGAACATGCAAAGAAAAACACTTCTGACCAGGCAATATTTACATACTTGGATGTTGAGATGTTTTCATGTTTTCCGTAATCTGACAACTTGGTAAAGAGTCTGGGAATTGTGATTTTAATAGATGCGGTAATTGATTCACTCCCTGCCACCAGTAGATGTTTTCTGAAGTCAAAATTGCCTCCTGATATTGTTCCCTTGAACGCGAGAGGCTCAGATGCTTCTAATCTTTGTGATATACGGTCTTCATCAGCTTTTTCAATTAATGCTAGACTAATCCAGTAATCGTTTTGCTGGATCTTAATTAATTTTGTACTGTAATTTTGTTTCTCTTATCATGCAGTGGGGATCTCTCTAAAGGAAAAAAAAAAAAAAAAAAGACTTCCCTGTGGAAAAGTGGAATTCCTGCAGCCTACCTTCTGCACCTACAGTAGAGCGCTGCTTTAAAACCACACGCCGCATCGTCACATGTTCCAGTTTTTATGGCACAGACTGATGTATACACAATAACTGCATTCGTTAAATGGTCGATTTGGCTTTCTTATACGGGCACCGAAAGCTTTACACTGAAGCAGCTGGTTGCAAATACAGCGTATCATTATGTGGTCTAATGCATTGATCGACTTTTTATTGTTCAACTTAAGCACAAATTATCTAAAGAACAGAATTCCAGATTAAAAAAAAGCACTACAGTGATCAATAAATATTTTGAATTTTGGAATGCATGCAATTATACAAATAAAGACTTGACACGTTAATTGTTAAGTCAGTGAGTATTGTTGCCATGGTGATGGACGCAGCAACCACTTCAGGAGACAACGAAAGTGAACGTTTTGAGTGTCTTGTCTATCCCAGACGTTCATTCCGCAAAACTTGCAGCCGGGAGACTTTGCTGGGCGTCAGGACAGTGAACGGCGCTGGAATTGCGGCGATCGGTTGTGATGTGGACACACTACACCAACATGGAGTCCGATTGGAGACGACGCCGGCAGTTACCCGAGAGAGAAGGAAGTGCAAACGGTACGAACGTAAACAAAGGTGGAGGAAGAGAGCCGGGATCCATGCTAGGCTAAAGGCTAACCCCTCCAGACCAGCAGGACCGTCCTCCTGCTCTCCAATGTCCGCTCCCTCCACAACAAGCTGGACGAGCTACGTTTGGTGAGAGAAACCCACAGAGAGTGGAGGGACTGCTGTGTGTCTGCTTTAACAGAAACATGGCTCCATGACAGCATCCCAGATGGACATACAGCTGGAGGGGACAGACAGCTAGCTCTGGGCAGCATCTGTGGCTTCACCATCATCACACCATCGTGTGTGTCTTTGTGTTCCTGAAGACCTACCAGGACCTGAAGAGGTTCACCATGTTCAAGGAATGGTGGCACACATGGACACAATGGCCCCTTCAGTAGACAGCGACAGTGAACATTTAGTGTCTCATCCCAGACGTGCATTCTGCAAAACTTGCTGGTTGAATAATCCTGAAGAAACGCTCTCTCATCTTGCCTGTACTACTGTGTATGTACAGCAAAATGACAATAAACCTGATTTGATTTATAACATGAAGCTACTTTGTTAAGAAGTATTTGTAAAAAACTGAGATATCAAACAGGAACACATTTTTCATTCCCAGACAGTCCTGTCACAGCAAAATATATGGCAGCATTTAGAACTTTTTGTCATGAACACTAACTTATGGACACCCACAGTAGTCCTCACGCACAGCGTCTTCTCCGAATCAGCGCAGTCCTGCGGGGCAGACACTTGTCTTTCTTGTGGCGGAGCGGTGACCATAACTCTTTCCAGATGCTTCCTTGCTGGAGAGGTGGCTGTGTAGGGTGAGAGAAAGTGAGGAAGGAGGGACAAACCAAGAGGGAGAGGATGAGCTCACTTTTCATTTGTGTTGGCTATAAATAAAGAACACATGCAGGCTATCCATTTGATTCTCTTTCTATATAGGCTCAGCCATAAATCAGACTAAGCCGAGGTCTGCACAGTTACATGTACATCCTAAGTAGAAATGGAAGAGAAAGGGTGACTGGAAATCAAGAGGAGAAAGTCCAGACCTGTGTTTTCTGGCCTGAAAGATATTGCACCATCCACGCTGCTCTTCCATTCCATCTTTCCGTACAGTAGACTCCCCACGCTTTGTATTTATTCCCAGATATTTTCAGTTTACTTTAAGTGCAGTTCCTGGATAAGAAGGAGGAGACATGTCACGGCTGGACTCGGTTTAAATGTTGAGCCTGTGATGGTTATTTAGATAAATGTTTATCATCTGCAACAAAAAAAAAAGAGAGACAAGTTTCTCACCGACTGCGACTTTCTCAAACTCCCACAGTTGTGATGCATGAAGGTCTACTTGTTCGAGGTTTCGCGGAGAAGTCTGGGCCATCTGTTGGAAAAAAGAAGCCAGTCGTGTCAGTTTAAACCATGACAGAGTCCAGGAAATGTTGAGAAGGGGAAAAGAACGACTTAAGCCCAGATTGGGTGAAGATCCGTGGGCAGATTTTCACTGTTGTTCGCTGGGGTTGACATGTTCTCTACGGTCTCTGGTGAGCGAGAATGCAGCATCTGATAAACCGTACATACATCACTGTAGCTTTCCTTTCTTATGTGTCGTGCCTCCGTGCCTGCGTCTCGTGATAGCCGTCTTTTCAAAGGAATATTTCAGCGAACCATTTGTCAAATTAGACACTGTGTTACCAATGAGAGTTTTCTGGCAGGACATGTGAGGGTGAAAAGAAGGGGAAGAACACAGGAAAAATAAACACAGGACAAGTAAAGGGTAAATGTTATGACTGATGGCTTTTCTGGGGTGTGTGCCTGCGTCAATTGGCACCCCGTATTACTGTTAGGGTTTCAGGCATCTGTGGACCTGTTATTTTGTCACACCACACTGCTTAGCTCTCCCATTTTAGTGTCTGACAGCATTCGTGTCTGCTAAAGGCTGCTGTGTGAGAAAGAGTCCTGTTGGAGAGTTACTGCGTTCTGAGAGGACAATGTAGGTGTGCAGTCATTCAGAGACTGGAATGACACAGAAACTACTGATAAGACATCCAAGCATGTGATGCTGTTGTTATTGTTCTGCGGTGGGAAGGACTATTTCTTTACCTTTCACACACTATTTGTATCGTACTGACAGCTCATATGGGTTAAAGAGATGCTCTCTGAGGGTAATGTATGAATATGAGTGAGACCTGCGTGGACACATGCATGGTTTTGGTTATATTACCACAGGAGTTAAATTTTTTTTTTTGCTTGTTTTATTTGTATTATTTTATGATAATTATTTCCATCCATCCATCTATCATCTATACACCGCTTAATCCTCACTAGGGTCTTGGGGGGCTGGAGTCTATCCCAGCTGACTCAGGGTGAAGGCAGGGGACACCCTGGACAGGTCACCAGTCTATCACAGGGCCACACTTAGAGACAGACAACCAAGCACACTCACATTCACACCTACAGACAATTTAGAATCACCAATTAACCTCAACATGTTTTTGGACTGTGTGGGAGGAAGCCGGAGAACCCGGAGAGAACCCACGCTGCACGGGGAGAACATGGAGACTCCACGCAGAAAGATCCCGGGTGTCCTCACCGGGATGCAAACCAGTGACCTTCTGGCTGCAAGGCGACGATGCTAACCACCGATCCATCTTGTAGCTCCAAAAACTGACATTTCAGATTGTATTGACCAGACAATGATGGTAAAAATTTTTCTAAAAGAATCTAAATATTCTCCAAATTGAAGGTAATTCATACTGAGAAGAACGTGAATGTTTAAACCAAATTTCAGTACATCATATCCAATAGTTCTCGATCTCTCAAAATTACTCAAGTATAATTTTTCAAAACATATTTTTATTTTCTTAATATTAACAAACAAGAGCTCAGGTCTTAAGAGGTCAATAGAGTTTTGTTGCAAGTGACAGTTCATGTGAAGTCAATATGTAGTTTTGTGACTCATATTAAGCACAAAAAAAATGGTTAGAAAATGACAGCAGCTCAGCTAGTCTCAAGGGGAAATGTTTTACAATGTTTGAACAAAAGTTTAAAAAGAAAAAATAGGAGAAATTATCAACAGAGGTGCAATTCATTTAAGTGATTGTAGGTAGTGTTTGAAACGGAAAATATTTTGTTACATGTCTACGTCATACATCAAAATAAATAATGTACAGTATAATACAACTATAATGAAACATGCCAATTATTAGAAATGAATAATGAAGAAAGTAGTGTGTAAAAATAGAATAAAAAAGCAGTAAAACATCCACAAAACTGGGGCGCGGCGTCGTGCCAGACGCGATACAAATCGTGTGAGTTCACTGCACAAGTCGGAATTTACAATGACTTTTTTTGCACGCCTCAGGTGTTGAAGTATTTTTAATAAATGTTGGATTAGCGAGGAGCTCGAGTGTGAAAAAAGAAGACAAGAACTGCCATTCAAAACCTCTTTCAGAAACAAAAGCCGCGAAGAAAAAAAAGATTCCACGGGGCGCAACCAAATCCAAATGAGCTCTGTCATGTTCGTCTTGCAGTCGTTATAAATGAGAGGGATTTACATGTAAGGTTATTAAAAAGTGTCACAACATGTGTGTCGCTGTCACTCACTGTCCACGGGTTAGCCTGAGGCGATGTCGTTTCACAGGCCGGAGCACTAACACGGCGCAGCTCGTGCTCTTTCACCTACATATTTACCTCCTCTTCTGGCCTTAACATTTTGGGAGTCATTAACACTGAAAATGCTGCGATACGTCTGTAATGCACAACTTCATGACGGGTTTCAGTAGCAGGTCAAGACCAGCGTTGACCTCCTTTAGCAGAAAGCAATGATAAAAATAGACGACATTGTTTAACGTCAGACTAATGCATAACAGGTTTCACTTCTTCTTTTTTCTTTTTTTCATCTGTCTGCATTGAAGGTATTTGTATGATTTCCTGAGAGAAAAATTCAATGAAATCCATCTCCTCCAGCCAGATGGCTCTGTGGCTACCTCCCTGCTCTCTCGCTCCCAGCACCTCCCTTCATCTGCCCACTCTGCTTCTCTGCTCTCTTTCAAATGTCACTTTGTTTGATACACAGGGGTGAGGGCCGGGGAGGAGCGCAGACAGAGATCTGGCCCGGTGAGATGTTTGCTTTATCATAGATTGTTTAATCCAGAACCTTTCGTTGGACAAAAAAAAAAAATAATAAAAAAAAAAATACACCAGACTCCACTGGATCGGTTCTTTCTCGAGGCATTTTGCCAGTTCATTCCAATATATAGTTCACTGGGGCCTGCAGCCAGCGGGACATGAGAAAGTTTGTGCAGCACACATATTACAGAAAGAAGCATAAACCATGAAGCAGAACCGCTGTTTCCAAACTCCTCTACGTGTTGCAATAAAAAACCGAAACGCTGTGTACAGTACGTGAGCCGGGATCTGCTTCGTTTCAATCTTGACTGCTAGCAGAGATGAGGTGAACAGTGGTTTGTCGCTGTGTGTTGTTTGTAATTGAATCCTTCCACAGCTCTCTGGAAAGTCATTAATCATTCGCCTAATTGAGTCACGGACCAGTAATTAGCAGTGATTGGGAGCACGATGGTTGGAGTGATTCCCTTTGATTCGATACCCTTTAACTGTGGCACGACAGCCTTGGGGGAGTACAACCACAGCGCCCCCTGTTGAGGCCGACGGCTCCCCCGGCGCATTAAATCACACATGTGATCAAAGCCGAGAACCTGCGCCTCTGACAGATCTCAGTTGTTCTTCAGAGGAAAACTCCCACACGTTTGCCTCTGTGATCCGCACATGGCCACATGTAGGTCAGCCGACAAAAACAGTGATGGAAATCTTTGAGACGCGCGCCAGACGAGACATCACGCAATGCCCCGTGAATAAAGTTCAATTAAAAGATATTAGTCAGTGTGAATTAAGGGGGGGTAAAAAGAGGCTATTCTTGAAAAAGGAAATACTTGCTTAGATTCTAATTAAAATGATAACAATACGATTAGGTTCCTCAGTCAGCCGAGCTCAGTGGCCACATAGTTAACTTTAGACTGTTTCTCCTTATGGAGTTAATCAGTGTATGAACACACAAAAGACGGAAATAAATTAGCTTGATACCAGCTTATTTCTGCTAGATTCAAAAGTAATGTCAACACAGCTTATCAGATGATGCTATTACGGTAACAGTATAATGGATACAAGTACGGATGTCTGATAATATCGGTGGGCCAATATTATCAGCCTGGTATTGGCATAAGAATGTAATATCTGTCAATATTGTTATTTATTGCCTATAATGAAAACCGATAGAATAATGCCTGGGTTTCTGGCACGCAAATGATGATGACATCAAACTGAGTCGTGAAGCATGTAAACAAGTGTGGCTGCAGTAATTGGTTAATATCAGAATCAGAAATTGAGAGTTAGACAATATCGACATATCGGATATTTGCAAAAAAGCCAATGTCTGACATCCCTATATATGAGGTGGGTCAGAGAAATTCCAGGACTGGTGTCACAAAATATATATTTCAAATCCAAACTACAAACTACCAGCACGTCTACAAAGAGATCCTGAAGCGTTTGCTTCGTTCAGTGCGTGAAAAGAGGTGAGAGTTGTGGCAGGACAAGTCATGGCTGCTTCACCATGACAACGTGCCTGCTCACATTGCCCTGAGCATCCCTGGCTGAGAAGAACATCTCCGTGCTGGAGCAACCTCCCTACTCACACCACCTGGCTCTGTGGGATTGTTTCCTCTTCCCCAAGCTCAAGGGGGTCATCAAGGGGACCCATTTAGAAGACGTGGACGACATCAAGATGGCTGTGACGACGGAGTTGCGGAGGAGAATCCCTTCAGGAGTGCATGGCGGTGTGAAGAGAGGGCTGGGGAAGTGTGTTAGATTCCAGGGAGATTACTTCGAAGGGGAAAACTCATAGTTTGGATTTGAAATATATCTTTTGTGACACCAGTCCTGAAACTTTTCTGACACACCTCGTATATTGTTAACTTTATGTTGTGTAATTGCGTCAATGAAACTCTTTCAACTGCAGCTCTGTCACATTGCTGAGAACGTGCAGGAATGCGATCATTGATGTTCCGTATCAGATGACACGACACTAGGAAAAACCATGGATTACAGTTTAAAGGTAGCAGCCCCAATCCATCAGCCAATCAATCAGCCAATCAATCAATCAAAATGTTTTCATATAGCATGTTTTTAACAAATCAAATCTAAATCGCAGTACTTAACAAGTGCCTGGCAAAACATAGGATGGTCAAAATAGATTCCAAGACTCTAAAACAATAAAAATAAATAAATAAGTGATGGGTGGTTAAGATAATTAAAGATAAATAAAATGTAGTAGCAGCTACAAATATCACACACAAACTAAATTATGAAATATTAGACAAAATAAACTGATTAGAGTAAAAATAAGACGAAAACATTTTTATAAATAAAGAAACCAGAAAAAAAAAAACTGTTAAATACTATAACACACATTTCTTTCCTCTTTTTTTCAATCCATATTTTTTGTCTTCTCGCTTATCCTCTGGAAGGCTGGATAAGCGAGAAGAAGCGGTCAAGTGGCTCGGAGCATAACGACTGAAAACAGCATCACCAAATGTTGTTGTTTGTTCTGCTTTGTTCAGCAGCTAAAACAGAAGAACGTGAGGATCTTTCTGGTTCACACAACAACAGATTTTTGAGAAGCAGTCTAGCGCAAGACCCTGTAGTGGCTTATGTACCAATAAAATAACTTAAAAATCAGTATCACACTTCCAGTGAAGCTTTATGTGGGTTCAGTTTTGTTGCTCTCAGTCAGCACTTGTGTAGCAGAATTTAGGTGATTTATTCTTTGAGAGACCAGAAAAGAGAGTGTCGAAGAGTCTAGTCTGCTAGGAAATCATACATCAGTCCTTGCGTGCTGCTCAAAGAGTGAAATATCCCCACTTTGGAGATGTTCTTCAAGAGGTAAAATGCGGATTATGTGACAAAATGAAAATAAAATCTGATTTAAAATCACGAATAGATTTATTGCATCCTGGCACTGTGTTCCCTCTCTGGGCCTTTGAACCAAACATCAGTATTTCGGTGTTTTTCTACCATGGTTGAGCTGTAAATCTAGTCATTTACACCTAAAACATGGCTATGATTTGAACAAATTGGCCAAATGTCATCAGGAGATCTGGCCACATAGAGCAGAGTGTCATCAGCGTAACTGTAGAAAGAGCCACTGTGCCTCCTGATGACACTGCCCAGGGGTTGCACGGACAAATTAAAAAGTCCAGAAAAGGTGTTTTTCTTTGATAGAAATATATAATAAATCAGTCTAAAACAATCCCAGGAAGAACAACATGCTCAATTTAACTGTAAAATAATGTGAAGGTCCTCAGTATTAAAGGCAGCGACAGAACTGTGCTGTCAGGATTGTTCTTAATTTCTGCTGTGTCCTAAAATCTGACTTAAACAGCATAAATAGTGTTTGAGTTTTTAAGGTAATGGTGTAACATTTGCTATGTGTGGAAATATCCAGGTTCCCTTTCATTACAAGAGGTTTTTTACTAAAGTCTTAAAGTCACCAAACTGTAGGGAGTGATTTATATGGCAAGGATGTCTTCAGAAACAGAATTAAAAATAGTTTTGTAAAAAAAAGGGAGGCTGGAACTGGGTCAAGAAAGTTTGAACATCAACCAGGTCAAAACTTTCAGACTTGACATCACTCTGTACACAGGATATAGATAAAACTGCAGTGTGCTTGTTCTGCTGGCAGATACCAGAGCTAATGTCGATTGTTTTCTCCCTGTTGTAGCCCAGCCAGCTCTTTACATTCAGAACCTGGAAACTCAATACTGCTGTTTGTTGTGGTCTTTACCAGAGGATCTATTGTACTTAAAAGCAGCTGGGGATTGTGCTTGTTGGTGTTTAGAAAGTTTGAGAAATATGGTTGCAGGGCTACTTAAATGGCCTTGTTGGGGTGTATGCTGCCACTTAATTACTACAAGACGGCGACAAAGCAAGTTTATCGATGCCAAAATGAATGAAATAATGAATAAAAGAATGTTTAGTAATGATAAATAGTGTTTTTCTAATAAGCTGTCTCTATGACTGAGGTATGATTTAGAAAGTTGTCATATTTTAGGTTCGTTAAAGGTCAGAATGTGACTCTCAATCCTCGGTTTTAAGGTTATAAACTTTCCTCATGCTAATTCCATCACTTTTCTCAGAAAGACAGCCGTTGTGTTAGGTATTTATTTGTAACATAACCTCAACTGAAGTGGTTTAAACGAGAAACCAGACCTGTTGTGAGAATCAAGCTTCGTTCTTGATCTCGAAATTAGAATGTCGGGTAAAATTAATCTCAATTCAAGGTCTCAAACAAACTGCAAGGTTGAGCTGTCATTCTAATCTCACAGCCTTCTTGCGTGAAGGAAGCTGGCTCAGGTGCAAAATGTCGATCCTGGGATTAGTTAGAGTCAGACAGAGTCAGTAAATTAACACAAACCAGTCAATACTTTAAGAGCACAGCTGGTACAGCCTTAACCCCCGCCCTAGTAAAAAATTAAAAAGTGTATGAGAACCGTTGCAGGTGTTGTAGGGAAAGAAACACCAGCTATCTGTAAACACCGGAACAAAACTGGGTTTGTTTTGGTCATGTCTTCAACTAGGTACGGATTAAAATCATTGACCAGGAGTCAGTGGAAGATGAGGATTCTCCCCACGTATACAACCACTTGACCAACATGTGACTTAGATCATGTAATCGTTTCTTCCACTTCAGAGTTGTCAAGTTCGAAGGAACAACATAAACGAATCTTGGCTGGCGTTATTTTGTCATACAATGAAAGAACTGCCATTGTACACCATAGCAAGAGGTCACCTGTCAGATAAACACAAGTTCTTTATTTCTAAAGAATGACCAAAGCTATCGTGCTGTTGTTTCCAGCTTCCAGTGAATGCAGCTTTCTTTTAAAAATAATAATAACAATAATAATAAGACACGCAAATACAGAAATGTATTACAATGGAAATGTTCAGTGTATGCAGACAGTGCATATCTCACAAATGACAGATGCAGCAGTTCAGAAACCTTCATCAAAAGAAAAGTGGGAAACACACTCAAACAAACACACACACTGGGGCAGTAGGGGTAATCTGGGAGTTGACCTGGTGAGCACTGTTCTGCTAGATAAAGGAGATTATCCGGACTGTGGTGAGCTGGGGCCAAGGTTTAGCGTGCATGCGTGTGTGTGTGTGTCAGTGTGAATGTACACATGCACTCGCTGTGACTTATTGCTGATGTGTCTGTATACCATATGTGTTGCTGTTTGCGTACATGAGTTGTGTTACAGCATTCCAAGCAGCAGGGAGAAGGGATTATCTGGATTTTCCACGTGGGATTTTCTGCAGGGAAGCTGAGAAATACTACTAAGTCGCCTTCACCCCCTGACCTCCAAGGCCAAAGGCGGCCTCCCAGGCTCTTGACACCTGGCTTAGTGGTCCCACCTGAAGTTTTTTTTATGGGCAGATTGCCCCTGCCTGGGCATCTCGTGACTGAGGTTAAAGTTAGGGGGTGGGGAACAGTATTAGTTTATTCTCACTGTGCTTGCTATATTGATACAGAATACATAAATGCAAAAAATACAAAAGAAATGAACTAGATTGGAACATAAAGTGCTTTTAATTTTCTCTAATAGTATCTTATGGTATTTTCATGCATCCTCAGACTATTATTTCTGGATATTTTAGCAATAGCTTGACAAAATTGTAACTGCAGGTCACATGACACACTTGGAATCCGGTATGAAAAAAAACAAACATCTGCAAAGTAAAAAAAAAAAAAAGAAAAGAAATGTTACTTGTGTGTGCAAGTAGTGTGCACAAGAAAAAAATGTGAATCATCAATTAGGCCCATCAATTAAAACATGCAGACTGCCAACTAGCTCCTTGGAAACCAGGAGTTGGCATGGCAACCAATTAGGCAAAGCCACCAATTCATTATGTAAACAGCATGGCTAGAACACATCTGCAACTAATAGGATTACTTGGCTCAGTCTACCTTTTTGTACAACAGGATTCATATTGAATGAATATAAACACTGGTTGTGTTATTTTTTTATAATACATTATGTGCCCAATGCTGGTTAAAAGAGGAGCTAGCTTGGTTTTAATTGGTCTCCAGTTTGTTGCTGATGTCCTTATTATGAGTCCTTAAGACTTGCCTTCATAACCCGTGTCAAAATGATCCCACCATCAAAGAGAAATGTTCACATAGGGATAAATTAAACCATCGAACCAAACTTTCTCTGTTTCCTTCAACATCCCAGGATATTAGAACAAGTAAATTCTCTTAAAATAAGCCGGAGGTGCGTGAGCAGACTCTCTCGAGGTCTTCCAGATAGAGATTTACCAATGTAAAGAAGGTCAAGACATCCCAAGTCAAGTGTAATATGTGGAGTGTATAGAAAAGGAACTGAAATGAGTCTAGGGCTTTATTAAGAAGACTCTCAGATTGATTTCCTGTCAGCCGGCATCCATGCTGATGAGATTGATCCAGACAGGATGGGAGGTAAAGATGGAGGAAACAGGAGAACAGAGCAAAAGATCTCTCCATCCTTGGAGTTGCCTCTCATTGCCTACGGGCTCAGACAGGCTGATCGGCAAGCAGAGCTGTCTTCTTCTTAAGTAATTAAGACATTACTGGGAGGTCTCTCTATCCATATTTGATGAAGACCCAAACCACAATTAAGATGAGCCCTTCTGTTGGAGGCTGTGGAAACCTGATTGATAGTTCCCACACAGTGAGGCCGATAGCTGGTGGTTGGGTCAGTGAGCTTTCGGCTTCCTCTGCAGAATACCCTTTAACCTCCGCTAGGTTGGTAAGTCCCCGTCGGGAGCGGAATATGGATGGTCTACATCTGCTTGTTAATGAATTAAAAGAGCAATTTAGGTCTCCTCAGCTCCCAGATGAGTTGATTTCATCTCCTTAACGATTGGCCCTCGTGAACCCAGCTCGGCGTTGCTGCATTTTATCATAAGTTATACCATCAGGGAAGCTTATTAACGATGGCTTGAACTGAAAGGTGTTAGTAGGTGCAGAAAGGAAAATGCCTGAGGCTAGAATTAGCCTAATTGTTCGTATGAAACTCCAGAGTAACAATGTGGAAGCAAATTGGTATGTTGTCATTGGCCTCTCCCCGTTAAATACTTTAAATTATGAGTTTCTTCTTTTGTAATATCCGATACCAGGGTAATTATTAACTGTGCAATACACGAATGGCTACGTCCGTGCTGTGGATAATACAGAGTTACATTACAGGGACGCAGACGTTTGAAGTCTGTGGGAATCAACCATGTATCACTGCATATCGCTCAGTCCAAGTGCAAATGTGTGCACGTGTTCATGTCCACACATCGTATATCATCACACACGCTACTGAGTGGGCCGAAAGTTACGGAGACTCACTCCACTGGGTCTGAATCCGAACTTCACTGCCTGCACAGTGCTTCCCTGATTAACGTCTGATCGACCCATCGTATTTCTAAACAGAAAAAGGAGCTCCGAATGACATTGCAGTAATTTCAAAATTCATCTTTAATAGAGATGAAAACACAAGGCTTTGGACCGGGTAATTGGATGAAACTTTGCTGCACGTAGCGCTTCTCAGGCCTCACTTCATTTTATGATAATGATAATTGAAAGATGGGGGAGGAAGGACTAAATTACAGAGCTGGATTAACAAAATGCCCACGCTGGGTGCTAAATTCACTCTCGTTACACTTGTGCAATAGCGGTTCGCAGCACCGAGCCTCTGGTTATAGCGCGCTGACTCGATTACCGCCCTCTTAATCAAATTCTTCCTCCTCAATAGAATTTGCAGCAGTTTAAAATGTGTTTCTCTTTTCGCACTATTAAAACTCTCCCCTTAGGTCAGGATACGCTTTAGCTCTAGAACAAAGTACCTTTAGTTTTTGGGGCCGAAGGAAATTCCTAAATATTCTCATGTTTATGAGCTCGAAAATTAGTCTTTTTCAATATGATACCACATAAAGTGTTTTCATCCACTCGCGGTGTGCAGCTCTCCCTATGACTCCACTTTGAAACCCGACTGCGGTAACTGGCACAAGCTGAGACATTACTGGGGTGGGGTTGAGCCTGGAAAGGTCACCAATTTAGCTGCTTTGAGAAATATTCGCTCTTTTTCAAGAGCTGCCATTTAGCTACACTGGAGTCAGACAATATTATAAGAAGTAAAATGGTTCCAGTAAAGTCCTTATACACGGATACAGGTCATTTAATACATTCTATAGCAGCCGCGGTGAAGAAGGTCATGTGTTCTTGGAAAATAGGTACTGTAAACAACTGACTGCATTATTTGGCAACCTCAGCAAAATGGTACACCAGCTTTAGTACAGGGAATGTGCAGCTTTGTTTTGTTGTGCTTCATGAGGATGTGACCACAAATGTTTTTTTGAGTTACATAATCTTGCAGTGCTTTGTAAAGGCTTTCTTGAGGAAATACAGTTTTTCCAACATCTGCTGTTTGTCTTTGTTGTGATTTGTTCTTAGGTTATGTTAAACCTACCCTTCACTTTGATGTAAGTAACACCTAAATTGTGTTATTTGAAACAGCTTAATTAAATTATGGAAATGATTTCGACCTAAATGTTTTTTTTGTCTTTCAGCATGTAGCCATTATGTTAGCCCAATGTAATTCACTTTAGTTGGTTTGCCTTATATTAACAATATCATTTTGACTAATTTAAAACTAGCTGAACCAACCCCATTACATGAAGTCAGACTCAACCATAGTAAATACATTGATTTGATCCTCATAAATGTGATTGGCTCAATCCAGATATATTACGTTGGATCAACAAGATGGTATCATGTTGAAAAAAAGAAATTTAATTACATGGAAATCATTTCGATAATTTTTTTTCCCCCAATCGTTCAAAGAGTGATTTTTTTTTGAGTGTATCTCTTGAACTGATCAGATATGATACCTTTAATGTGCAGATAAAAACAGCTTATGTCTTAGATCTGAGAACCAGGAGAGCTAAAGCTAAAGTCAGCAGTCATCTGTTTGTTATTGCTTAATTAATTCTATATTCTACATTTGAAAATTGTAAATACAGTATTTCAAATTTGGGTTTTGTCCATTCGTCCACATGTAGTCAGGGTTTGATTGATGTCATGAAATGTAATTATTTTTTGTTTGTTTTATAAGAATTGTATTTAATAAATATACTGATGCTGAATTTATCAGCAAAACATTAACAGAAAAAAATAGGTTTCTAAGAAACAGTATGAAAGCTGAATGATATGATACCCTCAGTATTTAAAGGCAGAAGTAGATTTTCTCAGAAACTGTGCACACATGGCATCTCCCAGCAGAAAATCACGACGTTAATGAACAAAGAATGCATTCACAGAACTGCTCAAAGATAAATAAATGTGTTTGCCAAATGACGTCTGCAGCTGTACTGGCTATGAATTATGGCTGCTGACGCTGACGACTGTTGAAGCGTCAGCCGTCATCTGCATAGAAGAGGCTGTTGGTGTATCTGGTCTGGATGTCTGCTATGTCATGCATGTGACAACATTAAGGGGACCCGCAGAGAGTTTCTCTTTCTAAGTGTTACTGTTTTTCTGTGGCGCCTGCATGCTCACTGACCTGAATCAAAGGGTCTCAGTGAGAAGAAAGCAAACCCAGGATCAACCCCACGCCAGACATCCTCAAGGCTACTGCAGTCATAATAAACACAGTCATGAGTCCAACAACTTTTTAAAAAATGTATTAATTTTGAGCAGAATAAATGTATAAATGTTCATGCAAATAAATTACTGATAAATGAAACACTAGTGAACAAAGTTAAGCAGTGTAGGGAAGGGAAACATCTACAACCTCTGGATCATTTTTGTGGTTTGGCTCTTTTCCTTTGGTAACAATGGCATTTTGTTTACCTTTTTAATTGCTGAGGTCTGGAAGCATCACTTAAAAGAAGTCTAGCTGGGGTAGATCATGAACAGTTCAACAATCCCACAAATCTTAAGCAAACCACCCAAACTACTTTGGGAGAGGAAAAGCAAACCGGCTCTACTCCACCACACTACTTCTGTGCAACAGCAGGTTGTTGGTACAGTCTGACTGTTTAATTTCATCTCCATAAATCATTTGAGTCAATCTAGTCATTGTGCAATGTTGTGTTTCTAGATGACAGACAGTAGCCACTTTGGTAAGCTGCAACTGTGAATATGTTTTGAAAGACACGAATAAGAATTACTATCACCAAACTATACCAATCAGCCTGCCAATTATAGTATCACCTTATGTCATTCATTTTCAGCTTATATATTAGTAGGGCTGGTCCGAATAGCGCTTTCTGATATCTGGCAGTTCGGGCCCGTTTAATGGCAAATATCTGAACATTCGGTTGGACCGGGGAGGTGCACGCTTCAGGTGGCGGTTGTCTATTTGGACCGAGGGGGGTGAGGGGAGAACGTCTGCTAATGCCAGATGAGGATGGTGGTCACAGTTTCCAGCGGCGGGGTAATCTGGATACCACCACAACGAACGAATATTCAGATATTCGGGTCCAGCCCTATATATTAGATGGGGCACGACCTTCGACTCTGTTGACTCAGGAATTGCAAGAAAAGCATCAAAGGTGTTATATTTTGACCTAAACCAATGATATTTTCCTAAACCTATCACCAAGAAGTTTCGGAACCTAAACTTAACCAAACAGGCAGATATGTTTAGTGTCAACCAAAGCAGGACATCTTCCTTAACTTAACCGCACACAACCTTACCAAACAGGGGAACAAAAACTGAATGGAAACAAGTAAAAACATAACTTAAGTGTAAGAATAATGGTCTGAAATTGGATGGGGTCCTGTTATGCTTCTTGAGGCAGGCAAGCTTTGCGGTTCTTTTAAGCTAGGAGCCGTTTCTATAAGGCCACAGGTTCGTTTCAAAATAAAATTAAGTTTCTTAACAGGTTTGGATCAGCCACAATATTACATCCGCTGACAGGTGACGCAGATAATATTGATGATTTTGAGACTATGTAATGTTTGGCTGGAAAATCTTAGTTCACGTGAAAGTTAGTTTGACACGCACAACCCGCCTCAACATTCTAGATCAAGCACACCTCCTTCACGGCAACAGCATTGCCACACCACAAAAAACTGCTCAGGAACGGTTAAAAGAAAGACGACAAAGCGCTCAAGGCATTGATCCAGCCTTCAAATTCCCCAGATCTCATCCTGATCCACCATCCATGGAATGCAACAAACTAATTTACAAGCAACGAAGGCCCTCTGCCAACAACACCCAAAGGATCCGCAACCAGCATCCTGGCGCCAGACAATGCAAGACTCCCCTAGAGGTCCAGGTCCATGCCCCAGTGATTCAGAGTTGTTCGTGGTTGCACAAGAGGGACCTAAACAGTATTAGGAATTTAAAGTTGTGGCTGATTGGTGCATGATTCTTTTGACATAATGAAGACATGTTGTCAGTTTGCATTATTTCCGCAAGCTGCAAGTACACTGACACTAAACACATGAGTAATATGTTCGCTAACAATGTATTTTTTCAGCTAAAATAAACAATTTGTAGAACAATATCCACTTTTTATGATTAAGTCTCTTGTTTAAAGTTAAGGAAAGCCTGTGGTCTGCGTTAACACAGACAAAACCCCACAGTAACTTGAGACACAAGTTGTTGATTACCATTTACCCAAAACCACAATCAAACCTTAGTCAAAATGCTTTTAACGCTTAAGCTTAGCCACAGACAGGTGTGAGCAGTTGTGCCAAGGTTTCCTTGTTAACCTTGGCTCCAGGGTAAAACAGCAGGAGGGACATTCTTAAATAATACAATACAGTGAGAG
Organism: Stegastes partitus; assembly: GCF_000690725.1. Classification (NCBI taxonomy): domain Eukaryota; kingdom Metazoa; phylum Chordata; class Actinopteri; family Pomacentridae; genus Stegastes; species Stegastes partitus. The sequence continues at coordinate 144,043 of NW_007578488.1, forward strand.
TGGAAGGTAGCGGGATAAGAGCAAATTACTTCCTTCATTCCAGGTAGCTCTAACTACATACATGCCTCTTTCTCTCTTACTGTTTAGTTCACACACACACCTTCCCGCTATCGTGTTTTTCATCACACAGAAGAAAGAAAAGAACTGCCAATTAGGCGCTGTGAGCAGTAATTCTGACAATTACCGGTAATTACATCACACGCACAAAAAAAAAAAAAAACTCTTGTGTAAAACCATCTAAAGCTAACAATTAGAACTCATTGTACACATTTGAGATTAGACGTTGCTTTGTTTCTAATTGTAAGTGAGATTTGAATGTATGGCGGTTGGTCGACCTGCTCTTTTTGTCGGCGTTTCACTGAGACACATTTACATATACACAGGCACAGACACACACACACACATACGCACTCAACCAGACATGCATACACTCCGCAGCCTTGAGGCCCTCTGCAAAATTAATAGCACAAGTCCCTGGTCTAGATCGTGTAGGTAGTGTGTGTCCTCCTCTCTATGTGTGTTTTTGGAGGCACAAGAGAAAAGGGTCTGATTTATCAACAGCTAGGCCAGGAGTCTGCAGAGAACAAGCCGACTGATCTCGCTCTTTCAATCTGACAAGGTCTCAACGACGAGAGCAAGCGGGGAGAGCGAGGAAGACGTGGAGAGACAGGGGCAGGCAGGAGTGGTTGGAGAGCCGGATGATTTAGAGGGCTAATATCAGCCATTATTGCCACTCCTATTCTTGAGTTTCCTAATTTCCCCCTAATGGAATCCTCACCCATCACTGAGCATACTGATCGCCTGTTAAACAGAGCCTGTCTCGACCAATCATTACGAAGCTCATAGCTGTCAACTGCCTATCAGAGATGGGGGGGGAGACTTCTGAGCAGAGACGAGTCGGATAGGGGTGTCTGAGAGAAGTTCAGAAGTTGAAAAAGCATCACCAGAGGCAGCGCAGATAACGAACTGGAGAAAACGCGCAGCTGTTTTCTGAATCTGGATTGTGGGGATAGTTTGCCTTAAACAGTGACTTTAGCAGCATTTACTTCTCACAAGCTTTTCCTGACGTGACGGTCGATGACACAGATTTGTCGTGAGCGATGGTGACACTTTAAGGTGGAGCTGAGTCATATCCAGCCACTTTCAGGAACTACCACAGTATTATTTAATGCAAGGTGTTAAACTGACTCAAATAAATTCATGCTATCTGCATACATTCCACGAATTCAGCTATTTATTTGATGCGAACCATTTTTTGAACACACAACACATAGCACAAACACCTGATCCTGGAAAAAAACTGCTAAATGTTTCAATAAACCTGGCTGACATCAGGTTTCTAATCCTCACAATTATTGGAATTAACTTCCATTTGGTTTTAAAAAATTGTCATTCAAAACAAATGGTGTCTGTACACAAATTTAATGAGCTACATCAATTTCATGTTTCTGGGAGAGTTCCTATACATATGCTATAATAAGCAGTCCACAGTGATATGCTGCAGAATGTACTCTGATAGCTGCTCTGATTAATGTTTGATGTCCTCAGCTGCCTTTATTGTGTCTCTCCCTGCTGTATTTTTAGTAGCCATGAAAAGAAAAACAAGCCGTTTGCATCCAGCTAGTGTTTACACTGTCTCCGATTAGAAGCCTTGCGTGTATATTTTACCTTTTATGACGTCTGGGACAAGCTCTTTTACTTGTAGTTTCCACAAAAACATCAGCTAAACGGTCCTCACAGTGACAAACACAGATCCAGGCAGAGCTGAACCCACACAAATGTGCAAATGTTGACATGTGATACGGGACTAAGTACATCGCCATCTTCATTATTCATTAATTAAACCAGAACTACTCCCTGGACAAGGCCCTCGCAGTGGAGGATGAGCTAACACAAGGTGTTTGTTTACACAAAAGCTCCGCCTCCTTCTTCATCGTCTCGGATCATCCCGGCAAGCTCTTAACACGATTATGAATCCATACTTAATGAGCACATAAAACATGGCAGGGATTATCAACATGTAGCTGTGGCTTCCATTGTTAAGAACAGAGGAACACAGAAACACTTGTTTTGAGTGGGTTGAGGGGTTTTTTTGGCCACAGCCACCTCCTTTTGTGTCATTTTTCCTTTCCTGCCTCAGTTTGGAGGAAGCAGGCCAGAGCTCCTGTGGTATAATGTAATGTTAAATGAATCCGCTGTGCTGTAAACCTGTTATGAAGTTTTAAAGGGCCCATATGGGAGCAGTGGGGTAAAAGAGAGGGAAGCAAAGCATCAAAGGAGAATCAGCAGCCAGTGATAGCGAAAGAGACTCGCTCTCTTTTACTCCTTGCCCACTCCAGGTCCTTACCATCCAGCTGAAGTGTACAGTGGACTGTGGACTGTGTGTTTCATTTCTGTCACCTGTCAGTTCACCTGGCAAAGGCTTGGCAGCGTTTTGTAGGTTTTGGAAAGAGATGTGACCAGTGGAAAGGCAGAGTGTGGAAAAGTGGAGGGTTGGTAACAGGAGAGGAGAATGATGCGGGAAACATGGCCAGACATTGTTGCAAACCAGAGCAGAACCCTCGGGCATTACGCGAGTCCAGCTCGACCAAATGGCCTCTTTGTAGCCTCGTCATGGTCTTTTTTCCACAGGCTTTGTTCAGGTGTTTAGTTTCAGATGAGGATGAACAGAAAGCCTGGTCGTCATAGTGACTAAGTATAGAGATTTTCAGCAAAAGGTTGGTTCCACTTATATACATATACTTATGGTACCAAAGCCACTATTGTTACTCAAAACTGTTGTTAAAACCCAAGTATCATGGATTTGTACGTCTATCTTGGGTGGCAATAACCAACCAGGGAAAGCAGGAAAGGCCTTTAATTACCCCTTTACAAATTGATTGTAAGTGTGGCAACCTGTTTTGTTTATATTGCTTTCTGCAAGTATTTGGACCCCCGCTGCAACTTTATCTTCACTTCTTAATTGAGCAGTTGTTTGCCAGACTAATCTCCAAGGCTTGTGTACACAACAGTCCTGAAAGATGCTGCAAATTAAAGACTTATCTTAATCCTCTCCTTCCCAAAACATTAGCCTTTCAGATCAAGACAATTCGGGCCGAATGTTTTTGTGTCTGTGCGGAGGAAGAGTAAAAGGTACTTTAAAGCAAGCTTGACTTAGCTTCTGGTAAAAAATGCATGTAAGACAAAACCAGCCGACTCATTAAAAGAACACAAGTTGATACAAGTGCGAGGATGCTTAAGCCATATAAGATTGCCTCTAAGTGCATCCGCGAATGCTTCCTGAGAAACACAATAGTGCTTAATGTAGCAATTTTATGCTACGCTGAAATGCCCATCAATACCTGTGTCTCAGGTGTAACTTGTTCCCCCGACAAGCCATGAACACCTGTCTCTCTAATCCTGCCAATTAACCTGGAGACTAGTGACTATCTTGGGTTACATCCAGCATGGCTTGCTCATCCTTTATTCTGACGCGTCAGCCTGTGCAATCGTCTAATCAGAGTAACCCAATCCTCAACGTCTACCCACTGAAAAAGGCACAGTCGCGCCTGGGAAGGAGACAGATCCCGTCTTTATGTCTGCCAGCACCAGTGTTTGGCCTCCCATCCAAAGCTACTGCCCCTCCACTCCCACCGCCATCCCTCTTTTTCACTTTCTTTTTCCTTGATATGCAGCGCACATTCTGGTTTATCCCTCGTCCAGGTCTCTATTCCAGTCACAGATGCAGTGGAGGAATTGTGTGGGGCAGGTATTAAGCTGACTGATTTATTTTTCTGAGATTGAAACCAGATCGGTGCCTGGAGCCTGTCATGTGATTTGACTGCCCACGGTTCACCCCGCAGTCTTACACAGCAGTGCAGTTGTTCCAAACAGGGCCATGTCCCCAATGACCACACTCATTCATATCGATCTCGAGAATATCATCTTTAAAACACACCCCGAGGTTTATATTAAGCATGGAAAAGCTCCCAGGAGACGGGAGTCGAACAATAGGAGAACAATATAAGTACATACAAGGCCAGGGGCTACATGCCAGATAAAGTGTCAGCCTATTCCTATCTCTGTGCCTTCAAGGCAGTAATGATTAGCCACAAAACCATAGCTGTCCTTCGCTTGATTCCACAGATGCTATAGTAGCACCAATGAGATATACTGAAAGACAAAGGAGAACAGATGAAGTAGGTATAAGCCAGAAAGGTCTTGTGGGAATGGCTATTAAAGGATGTGGCAGAGCAGCTTTGGGGCCCACTGCTGGTAAGAATGTATTGATCCATCTTCCTATTCTCTTATTTCCTTCCATTTAGAAAGTAGATTGTTGGGGAAAACACTAGAGGAACTGAAAATCTTTATATTGCCTCGGCTTTGTTTCTCAATGTATGAAACAAATTAAGAGATTGAAGTCGAGGGGGAAAAACCATGGCAAAGTACACATTCATCCTGTGGCAAAATGGAAACTGAAACAGATTTTTGCCTGCAAATAAAGCCACCACTCTCAAAGACGTTTCTGGGGCCGAGACGATATGGTCAATCGGTTTAAACGCTTATAAAAGCCTTTCCGGATCAGGCTTTTCAACATATCAGGACGCTGGTAAAAAAAAAAAGGCTTTGGCTCCTTGGCAATGTCGGCTGGCGAAGTGTGGCTCATAACACTCGAATGATACAAGGTTTCAACCGTTCATGTAATGGTGAACGCAGACTCTCCTGCCACAGGAGCTAAAGCAGTTGTCGTCTGCTGAAATGAGTCTCCTCATAAATGCTGGAAGGGGAGGTTTTCCTGTGCGTAATATGCCATTTTTAAGACTGCAGCAGCCCCTGTTTGAAAACGCATCCGTGCAATGTCATTCCAAGCAGATGATGAAAAAACACATGAGTAGCTTCCAGAGGGTTACAGTTCCCATGTGCACAGTGAAGATGTGGAGACAGAACAGCCTGATGAGGGCTACAGGGTTTTGGAAGAGGCGTAAGATGAGCTGGATAGTTAGAGACCTATACTCCAGAGATCATTTGATATATAAGGGCTAAGGTGTCTTGTGTAAATGTTTAATCACTGTCTGGGCTCCAGGTCGTTAACCTCCTCGACAGTGGACTTGAGAGGATACTGCTGTCTAAACACTGGGCATTTACCTTATCACATCTTAAATCCTCAGCCCCGAGGCTGAACGTCCTCAAAGAGGTTTCGTGGGCAATGCACGTAGCCCTCATCTGACAAAGAGAGCAGCTGTTAGGGTCAATAATGCACTTCAGTCCCCATCACTTATCAGCAAACATAGATTAGTGTCCTTGGTCTCATATAGTGTGGGTGTGAGTGTGCAGTTCATGTGTTGCTAAATCAACTTAGAAGCTTACAGGAAGTCTTATGAGATTATATCAAGTTTGCAGAACTTTGTTTAGATGGAAAACATTGATCTATGACCTTTAACATCGGCAGGCAGCAAATGCAACAAAAGTGCACATTTTGTGTCTGCTTGATGATGCAGATAATGCTGACGCCAGGAGCCTTAAATGACATCTGAGAGGCAGGGATCATGTTCAATTAAATCAAAGCTGCAGTGCCCCATGGGAAGAGATAGTTCTTGAAAAGCATCCTTAGCAGATTGTCTGTTCAGTTTGGAACTAATTATAGTTGCATGAGAATGAGGCTTTCCCTTTTTAAACCCAAGAGCGCAAGTGATACTTCTTGAAAGTTCAGTAGTTTTTCTTTTTTTATTTCTCTAATCATTTTTATCGTCTCTTTGTATTACCTTCTGTCCAACTTTTTGGAGTGACGATTCTGGGTGATCAGATAATTTGCCATGTCTCTGTAGTGCTGTGAATTGGTTCGCTTTCATCTTGCGTCGTTTGGTTTCCTTGCCAATCAAGATAGATCCACCATGTGTATGAATGATCACAGCTAGTTCTATTTTTCCTGTGCTTCTGGGCTTCTGATCCAATGGCTTTGCCTCTTCTAGTTAATTGTAATAACAAAACCAAAAAAAAAAAAGCAGCCTGGTCACTTGCATAACCAAAGGAAATCCAGAAGGTCAACCTTTTCTTGCCTCTGACACATGAAAATAAGCGTCTTTGCGTCAATGTGGGAAGTTACTCAACTCGAGTAACTGTGTTCTTTTCAGGGTGAGCATCCCACACTGCGCATTGACGTTTTTACCCAGCGGGTGCACTGTGGGTCCTTCAGAGCTTCATCTTACCTTTTTCCTTGAAAACCAGGAAATAACCGGGTAAGAGATTTGTCCTTGTTGTTGCTTTCTGAAGCAATACTTTCTGAATCTTACTTGAGAAAGTGGTCTGCTCCACTGGGAGAGGGGTGGGGGGAAAAAATGATCTTTTTAACACCAGAGGACAGCGGTGGAACAAAACTAAGGATGGCAACCCAGTAAAGGATAGTGCTTTACTATACTCCACATGTGGACACTTGGTTTGTGTCCACGTGACTAATGCAAATGGGTATAAACAAGGTAAATGTGCTGCTAAATCTGGCTCACCCCCTCCCCACCACGACTACCACACTGCTCATTTTACACTCACACACACACACAAGAGGCATGACTCACCCCTTTTCCCACCGTGCAGCTATTCCATTATGGCAATGTGATTCTAAACCCACAAAAAGGTCCCAATCCACTAGTAGAAAAACCCTGAAATACTGCAGACAACACCCATCCACCCACCTACGAGAGCAGTACGAGCGCCGGGCCAAAGTACAACCTAACTTTAAGGCAGCAGAGGCGTCAATGCTGTCCGTTCACCAATCCGCTGCGGAGGAGAAGCGGGTGAGGGAGTCCAGAAGGTGTGGATGCTCCACTGTTTTCATGTTGAAATTCTACAGCCATGTCACAAAAAAGCACACACAAAGCATCTCAGCCCCGTTGTCAGGATCAAAGATGCTTCATCGCTTCCCCTTGACTTGTTAATTCCCAGTATATGTTCAAGGCATCTGCATAAACAAGAAAAATGGTGTGCACATGTGTATGTCTGGCAGATAACAGGGAAAACAACATTCCCAGGATGATTCGGTGAACTCTGACCCTTTAACACCCTCTCTCCTATAGAGTCAATACACTAAGCAGCCTTGGCATGATGTAGGAGAGCATGCATGGTTTCACTTATGTGCATGCTTGTACTCACACGCAGCCATGCTAACGAATGTGCAAACATCCAACGCCAGATTGGCCTTTTTCGGTCTTATCGGCGCTGTATGTAAAGCCTGTATAGTGTGCACGCAATTACCATTTTATGAGATGACATCACTGCGAGCGGCGTGCAGCGGTTGGCTGGAGCAAAAGTTTATTTCTTGGAGAGCGTGAGATAGGTTTTTTAAAATCTCCTCCTTCACGTCTCCCATGGGTGATGTTTTCCAAAGTGGACTCGCTAAGGCGTAGCAAACAAGAGTGAATGCCCAGGCTGGACTGTGAGGAAAGGCAGATCAATGAGACAGCTCACCAACTCATGCGTAGCAGCTTTGTGGAGATAGTTCTCTGTGGACAGTTCTGCTTTGGAGACCTGAAATCAGTTTTTGGTGGTTGTGTGTGTGTGTGTGTGTGTGTGTGTGTGTGTGTGTGTGTGTGTGTGTGTGTGTGTGTGTGTGTGTGTGTGTGTGTGTGTGTGTGTGTCGGGGGTGGGGGTTTGCTTATCAGCAGTGGATCCTCGGCGCATGACGCATGTCACACAGGGAGATGGTGTTGCTCTGAGGCGCGAGGGTTTGAGCGACAAGAGAGGGAAAGACATGGAGGATCAAAAGTAAACCAGAGCAGCCGAGGAGGAGCTGGTAGAGCTGGGTTGGTTGGTGCACGTAGAATTAAACAAATCCAACTCATTAAAAGGCAAAAGCTATCCACAGTGACAGTCTAAATCCATGACATTTAGAGAGAGAGAAAAAAAAAAACCTTTAAATGCTTAGCATGAGGCAAAAGGGAAAAAAAACAGCAACACAGTTCCATCTGATCTTGTCTGTGTGTTTTTCTGCCTATTATCCCCCACAGTTTCAGGCATGTTCCGGGGTTACCAATTAATTTCACGTTTGTTAAAATCATATGTTTCACGGAACATTGCTTACTAAAAAATGGATATTCCAGCATCCAGAATCCTGCCAAAGTTTAACAAATTGGGAGCAGATGGAGACGCAGGTATTGCCAAAGAAATGGAAGCTCCTTGGGGAGCGTATAAACGGGGCTCCTTTAAGACTCGCGCTGTGCAGAAGCAGCACACGAGTCGAACAAAACAGGAAAAAAGGTTATTACCGTCATAAATAGATGCGCTGTAATATCAAACACACCGTAATAGTTTGCGCAGGTCCTTAACAGACAAAACAGTGTGACTGTTACTCCATTCAAAGGAGAAGGCACTCGCAAACACAGAGGTTAAAGTGTCTAAAATGCATTTTTTTTAACAGGTTATATGACCCTATTTCACCATGCGTCTGAGGCATTAAATTCAAATTATGCTGAATGAAAAACTCGGAATACCCTAAAAAGAGTAGTCAATGAGAAAAGTTCCACTCACAAAAGATAACAATTACCTGAGCCCATTTACATTTAGACTGGCATTTTGCAGCAATTTTTACGCATGTCCACAGGTACCAGACAGCTCGATGGAGTCTCACAGTTAGTGATAATGGTAATACACCATGAGTCGGGGCTTGAAAATTTTAAATTGAAGTGAAAAAAAGATTCTGCCAATGGCGCCTAATCAGCCAAGGAGAAGCGGCGAGCGGGCTGACACAAAGCATTTTCGAGACCCAGCCTGTTCCAAAAGTCTCTCTCCTACCTCCTGCCTTTGTCTTGTGGTAAGTGGTGAATTTGATTTCGTTCGACTTAATTTCGCTCCTAGTCATTGGTGACCTTTCATTACCCTGCATAATTGGCATATAGTGACTCGGGCTTTATACCTATTTGTCTGAACTGCTGGCTGTCTTTGTTTATTTGGAGTGTTGATACGTTTATCTTGACACCTCTGGAAAAAAGGACTGTTAAAGCCCCAGTTTCACAAAGTATGTGCTTAGTTATTGACATATTTTGAAACTCTAAAATAATTGAGACGAAACTACACACCTCCAAACATTGAAAGTAAGTTTGCATTTCTCTGAAGAGGTTTTGAATGGTTCCCATTACAGCTCAACCACATCTGGAAAGTCATTCACATGTTTAAAAGAAGAAAAAAAAATTCACATAAAGAAGAGACAATAGGACAGCAGCTATCCACCTACAGAGATAAATCGTTGTTACATATCCACAAGCAGCACATCCCTCAGCTTCATGAATATTTCTCTGATGGAGATATTACATTATGGGGACCTACAGCTGCATGTTAGCAGACATACAGTCATTGCAGGAAGATTTAGCCCGTGGTTGCACCTGCATCTCCTCCCGTTGGCCTCGTCGGATATATTTCTGGTCACGCAAGAGCAACCTCAGCATAACTAGCAAGACCGTGTCTGTATGTTTCCTTGGATGGGGAAGCTTTACCTCCCCTGATCAAACAAAGCTTCCCCCTTATTGTTTACAATTCCCTCCCTATAGAGGAAATAAGAGTCAGGTCCACATTTATTTATTTGACACTGGGTATCGCCGCCCGCTCTTCTGTTACGGCTTGTTTTATGTTCACAAGCGAGATAGGCGGCGATGGATTCCGCACACACGCGTTTCGCTATCTCTTCCTGGGCCTCTCATAATCTCTTCAGCCCCTCTCGTAATGAAACAAACAGGCCTGCACTCAGCGAGATGCATTGCTTCTGCGCTTATCTCGGTGCATTACAGTGAATCACGGTGAACTTTTTATTCAAAGCAATGTTGTGACACGCGGCTATTTTGCAAATGAAACCCAGCCAGCTGTTTGTATGCAGAATTCCAGTAAGTGATGATTCACAGTGCGAGATATCCTTTTTTTTTTCTTCCCCGCAACAGAATGGCATGTCTGCTTTCATAGACACAAAACAGGGAGGCCCGAGATGTTTAAAAGGAAAAAAAAAAAGAACATGACTCCACTCTACAAATTTATGATCCTATCACAACGCACGTCCAAACACATTGTGAAAGTGTGCGGTCTGTGAACTGCAGGTGAGTAAAGCCCAATTTTTCAGCTCATCCGACAGCGTTGCCATTTGGCCCTTGTCCTTGTCATCGCCCTGCTGCTCACTGAATCTAGGAGTGATAAAATATTTAAAACGAACTGATTCTCCTTGGGGAAATGTTAGCAAAAGGGGAACTTTTCTAGCCGTTCTACCCGACTGGCTCTGGCTGCTGTTTACTGGCGTACAGATGGAAGGATGACCCCCTCCACCATCATCCTCCCACTCTGCGAGCCTTTGTCTGACGCCATCCCCGCTCCACCATTCACATCTTTTTGTGGCACAAATGAACACTTCTTCTCTCCTCTCATCCTTTCTTTTTATTCTTGTAACTGACCAGGGTGGGATTAAATGATAATTCGCCCTTTATTCTCTTTTGGAACGCTTAAGGGCCCAATTCCACTCTTGCATGTCTGATCCTCTTATATCAGCGCACTCACTGACATGTTTTCAAAATTCCTTCCCTTTATTTTCCATGCCGCTGCTACCAAAGCCAACATAGCTTTCAGAGCGCCAACAAGTTGTAAACATGGTAATAGGAGCGGAAGCATAACCAAGAGAAAGAGAAGGAGGACGGGGAAAAAATGGGGGGGATTCTGCATCTTATTGGACCTAAAGATGTGGCGGTTTTTGGTGGAATTTAGACTTGGAAATGAAAATATCCTTCAATCTATCTCTCTGTTTCCTGTTCATTTACAGCAGCAAGCGATGCTGAATGCACACACTGTTATCTGTGAATAGCAAATCAAACTCTTTGGTCCCTGACAAAAACCAAATTGTCACCACGCACTGTGTCAAACGAGCAGTTGTTTTACATCAGTGCACACATTTGAAAAATGCCACGAGGAGACCAAAGCACCCACTTGTCCAAAAGGCTACAGTCTAACCTCACTTACATTAGGGATGACACAGTTTTCGGTCACAATTTACGAGTTGTTTTTTTTTTGTGAGAGCAGAGGCTGCGGAGCGACTTGATCCGTATGTTGTTTATTTATCACAAGGAGCCACGCTACGAGGCTGTTTTCCATCCAAAGCATAGACGGCGACAGTCAAATCAATGCAAAGCGTGTTTTGTTTCTTGAAGTGTGAAGTCCTATTCACACCTATTGTTACATGTCCTTATATGCAGAATAAAAATCTGGTAGTCAGCAGTAGCAGCATGTGGATGTCTGATGCCGTCACCTTGAAATGAAAAGCATAAAGGAGGGTTTCGCTTTCGAATTTTATATCTTTTACAAGTGTCTTCTCTGAGTACATGCTTCCTTCCACTTCTACACCCCTATGGCCATGGGAGAACAAGAAGCTTAATGTAGTAGAAATTGATTCCTATCCCATCATAATTTGCCTTGTCTGTATGTGGCCGGGGCACCGGGCCTTGTAGCTGGAGGATGAGAAGGGGGTTGAGTTGGGGGTGAGAAGGGAAGTGGGGGGGGATATTACAAATCATGTACGCACATTGGAGCAGCGATCAATAGGGAAGCTGCAGTCAATCTTGTTTATTACTTCTTCTGCAATTTCAGAATTCAGATTTTGTGGCGGTGAAGGGAGATGAATGAGTGGCTGCTGCAGTGCGAATGCCACAGATTACCCACACGGAAAGAGAAAGGAGTGGAGGAGAGAAGGGAGTGAGAGGTGGAGGAGGCAGTCGCCATGGAGATGATGATAATCCTGGCAACGTTCAGATGGTGTTTTTTTGTTCTCCGCAACGTACAGGCTACAGAGGGACATACACAAACACAAAGAGAACAATGCGTGGTTAATCTTCACCAAATGCCTGGCTGACTCCAGACAAACGTGTAGACATGGAGGCTTAGAGATCAAGAAGAAGCTGGGGGAACTCATCTCAAAAAAGCCAAAGTGAGGTGAAAAACACTCGAAGGCTACGAAACAAAGTCAACACTGTCAGAGGGAAAGGAAAGTGAACACGACTCGGTCTCCGTCATGTACCAGTATGATCGTAACACTGCAAGCGGTCGCATAAACGCTGGAGGAATGCTACTGGAGCTGTAGACAAAAAGGTGTGTGGAGATGGTAGGTACAGAAAAGCAATCTTTACTCTGTTTAATCCCACTTCATTCTTTGGCCACAGGTTGGTGACTCCAGTGTTCAGTAAACCATTCAGTGAAATGTGCAATCAAAAGAGAGGGCAGAGTGATATTAAGCCTGAAAGGAGAGACAAGAAACAGCCAGGCAGCCAGTGACAGAATGGTCTGAGAAAAAAAAGAGGGAGATGCTGAAAGGGATGAGGCCAGGTACAGCGCTTCACAAGTGGCTGCGGTGCTGCAAATGGATACAAGTTCTGCGTGTTATTTATTTGATATTTGCTCCTTCAGTCACAATGGCTGTAATTTCCATTCCACTGCCATTGTTAAATTTAATATCTAACAACAGATGCCACAGGGTCTCAAGGTACAAAAGGAACAAAGAAAAACATATCAAGCAGAAAGTAACACTGAATTGGAAGTGACTTAACAAAAAAAATAAAAAAATTGTTTGTTTGAAACAGCTGCTCATGGTTTTATACAGGATTTAGTGTGAGTCTTTGGGATTAAACTATTTGAACCAAAACAATGACTTGAAAGCTTATTAAATCTGCGAGCTTTTATTTTCAGTCGGATTGGCGACACACTCAACAAAGAATCATTTACTTTAAGTATCCTTTAATGGATTTGCGATGCCAGAAGAACCCCACTCGCTTCATTGTTGTTGTTTTTTTCTTAATCTGCCATCATTGAGGATGGGATCATTAAAAGTACTTGCTGTTGAGTACCATTCTGCTGGTTGGAGCCAAACTAGAGCTCTCTTGGTGGATTGTTTTTTAAACCTTTTAGCTGAGGGCAGTTTTTTTTTTTTCTTGCTTAACTGAATGATCCCTTCTGATTAAATCTAGCTTTTTACCTTCACATATCCATATGGGGTTTTATTTTTGGTAAAGCATGATGAGCAAAATAAACAGCATTTTGCCTTGAAACTGCACTGATGACACGCTGATTCAGACCGCCTAACAAACCGAAGGAACCAGTCCTGTTAACTTGCAGGGTGGGACCTTTAATATAATCATTCTTCTGAATAGACCGCAGCTCAAACATGCATACAGCTGAATAACTCCGACATTACATCTTGCCATTGTGACGCACAGTAGTTGAACTATGATAGCGCAAAGTCATAGGTAAGCTGGTGTGCTGGAGCTACAGTGATGCATACAGGCAGATACTAGGACTGGTCCCAGTAGCGTTTTCTGTTCTCCGGATATTCGACCCAATTAATGACGAATATCCCGAATAGCTGGGAGGGGGTGGCGGGTGAGTATTTGTTCTGACAAGGGGGCGCAGGCTCTGACGGGCTGGAACGCACTATGCACAGGCAGCAGCATTTGGCTACTGAGAAGAGTTTAGGTGTTTAGGTTAGCGGTCACAATACCGGGGCATTCGGTCTGACGGGGCAGGAGTGAGCGGGCATTCCCGACATCAGCGGTCACCGTACTGTATCTGCATCAGTGTCGGCAACGGCGGGGGAATATTCGGAGATTAAAATTGATATCCCAATTGCAGCACAGCAAATGAATAGCCGGCCATTCGGGTTGAGCCCCAGCAGATATTTTGTAGATTCACACAATTTAAAGGAAGCATTTAGCCATTTAAAGGCACGAAGGAATCGTTTTTGTGGAAAAAACTTCTAAATATGGGGTTTTGATACACAGAGACAAGTTTGTAATGCCTGCAGCAGGTCTTTAAGTCTGCCAGGATCACTTAACTGTTAGCTAGCAAGTATTAAATGTTTGACTTTATTCAGGAGTTATCAAGTCCAGGAATTAAGAGGCTAAGAAACAAATTCGACAAGAGACTAAAATATATGTTTTGAACCTTTGAAGTCATTTATTTCAATTTGGTTGGCGGTGCAATATATGTTATTCCCTACACTCCCTGCTTTTGTCCTCCAGTAATAGCGGAAAATAAAGCACATAATATTAACATAGCTAAATGAATTTTCACTCAGTGATCTTCTCCACAGGGACACTAAAGGCTGTGCACGTAGAGCTGTACTGTGTGACAGGACCTGGTCCAAGACGCAGTGGACCCATGAATAGAGCTGAGGGGGATGTTGAAATTTCAATTTCACTGTGTACAATAAATTTAGCAAAGTTATTGTTGACCATATGCTAAATCAAATAGTGAATTAAATCTTTTGCGTCAGTATTGGAGTTGTATTAAAGCTCTGGGGTTGTTAGCAACTTCACCGAATGCACATTTGTGTATTCGTATGCACTGCCAAAAACATAAATTCATATGTACTTTGTGATTGTATCTGTTTGTGTGCGTGCGTGCGTTTGTGTGTGTGTGTGTGTAGGTGTGTGTGTGTGTGTGTGTTCCTGCGTGTGCCTTGCCTTCATAAACATTTTGGCCCCCTCTGTTTTTCATCAGAATGTCTGTTTCAGGCCGAGCAGAACAAGAGGCACCGGGAGAAAGCGTAAGAGAGAGAGAGAGGGAGAGACCCTGCTGCATCCCAATCAGCCCGGCTCACTGAGGCAGAACTGTGCCTAAAATACTGGGGCTGAGGTGGTCTCAGCTTCGCCCTCCCATTTCCAATTCGCAGCCACCACAGTCCAATGCAATTCAAATAATAATAACAAATGGATGGATGTGTGCGGCATTCTGAGCTTCTTCAATACACAGCATGACTCCTGCACATTAAAGCAGCAAAGTCGGGGAATGTAATGGGAGTTGAGAGCAGGTTAAGCAGAGCCAGGCAAGATTTTTATGAAATAATACAGCTGTCTTATCAGTCTAAGCATGAAGTAGGGTTGCAACTGAGAGAAGACTCTTATCTCTCCAAATTGATATGCTGTAGATTGGCCCTATCTTCCAAAACTAAATTCTGATGTTAAGGATAGTCCAAGTTTCTGTAACCATGAAACATAAGCAGAAAATCTAAGCTGTCTGTTAAACAAAATCCTTTAAAGTAGAACCATCTCACAGCTATACTGGATGATTTTATGAGACATCCAGGGCCAGTGTTTTTAAAATATATATGTATATATTTATTTCTATAATATCCACTCATGGTGTAACCCACTCCTGGGTAAGTACACCTCACTCTAGGTTCGGGAAGAGCTACATATCAGCAAGTAAGTGCAAATGACCAAAAACACATTGGAGTTTGCGTTAACTGCAGCTTTAGCAGCATAAAACATTAAACATTCACATACAAGAAAAGAACATTTTGCTTCATGTGTCCCTTTCCTCTGACTGCCCCTCTGTTTTGAGTTCAGTACAAAGTCACGTCAAGTAAGTCGCTGCTGATCATATGTACAAATGATCTGTTCAGTTATGTCACAGTCAGCAGGATGATGTCATTCACGTTTGAATTGTCAAGAGCTGACACGAGTGCACTCTGTAAGTATGTCTGTTCAAGCTGTAAACAGTCCAAGAGACAGGCAAAATCCTACCAGCAGGCAGATCATCCACTGTTTAAGCAGCTGTGCAGATTCTGGAGATCACGCTGGGAGGCTCGCCGTCTACTGGAATCAATGGAAGTTCTTCACGGATCTTCTCAAAAAGACCTGACCTGCATTGACAAACAGGCTCATAGTCTCCGTCCTGTTTCCATCTCATTTCTATCTCACATTTCTCTCAACATTTGTCTCCTTGTTGTACAACATTACAAATCATAGCACCAACAATTACTGCTTATAAATACTGAGCACACTGAAAAATACATGCTAGTCTTCAGTTAGAATTAATTCATTCTAATTCAAATATGTTTTGCATGTTTAAACACAAGCAGTAGACAAAATAAAGTCATACTGTTTCAGCTTACAATGCTTCACAAAGTAATATGCATCTCCAGCTCACATATTAAGCTGCAAACCTCATCTTTAATAAAAACTGCTGCATTTATCCATATGAAGAATTCAACATGAACAGCTGCTTAATTAACCACTAACAATGAGTGATTAATGCACATTCAAAATAATTCATCTACCTGAGTAGCATGGTAAATATTACTATGAAATGAACACTTTAAGCATCATATACAGCACCTCATTCACACTTAACATCCACAAACAAAAATTTAAAACGGCATAAATGCTACACAGGTAAACAAACACCATCACTGCTAACAGAAAACAAGCTAGCAAATTAGCTTACCGAGATGTGTGAAGCATAATTAACCAAAGACAAACACGGGACTTCTTGCGATTTTGGTAACTTCTACAAGGCTCTCAAATGGGTGTTATTTCTTAAAAGTTTGACTTCTGCATCTGTTTTCCACCAAATTATTACCTTCTGTAACTTTTAGCAGCTCCACTCCCCCGAGGCAAAGCAGCTCCTGCCGCTCACGGGAAACCTCGCGAGAACTCGCTCCTCACGCCCTACTACACTGTAAAAAATGTCAAAACGCACCATTTTTTAAACACTGTACAAAATGTCTTTAAATTTAGTAACGGGAAAGGGAATAAAACAATATTCCAAGGTTGTCACTATTTTAGTGTTTAGCAATGATATTAAGAGAAATAAAATAATGAAATGATTTCAATTTAAACTGTTCTTTCAGCTGGGTTATAATGGCAACTGAAGAATGACTTCAGTATTGTTAAAGCCGCTTTATATGATTTTAAAATGTACACTTTGCTGCTTTTTAGTGATCGCTTAGGAAAGAACATACAACCTTGAACTTTTTTCCTTTTTTTACTTTTGCATTCACTCAAAATAGTTGTTACATTAAGTTTTATGTTTCTTCATCATATCTTTAGCATGCCTCCAATCAACGAATACACTTACTAGGCTTGATCCAGTCCAGCTATATAATATTATACCGTACCAGGTAACACCTTACAACAGAAATCAACAGATCATAAAGTAGAGATGATGCAACACTTTACACATTTATGTCTCGTTCCTCCTTTGGAAAGGCCGAAGTCTGACAGTGTACAGTTGCTGGAGTGAGCTCAGCTGCTTGGTAGTCGTGGGTGAAGATACAGCTATAGTTATGGCTGCATTTGTGGCTGAATTGACTATAATAAGACATAGTGTACAGTCGTGACTCGATAATCCGACACTAAATGTAAAACCTTCTTTTATGTCGGATAGCAAGGCTGTCGGAGGGCTTGATGCTTGAAGGGTCATTTGTTGTTAATATTCACTGTTTATAGTTGTGATAATAACTAGTGTATTGTTAGAACACTACGCACAACGATTTCACGCCTAATTGAGCGGTGCACTTCTGCACATTCCAGCCACCTCCACCCCGGGGGAGCACTCCGACAGGATGGAAGTGTCCGGAACACACAGGTAGTATTTGGCTGCTGATGATAGTTTAGTTAGCAGTCACAGTTCTGTTTCCACTGTCGGTGGCGCTGCCGCCACCATCTGTGTTTACTTCCTTAAATGCTGAGCATGCTCGCTGCGTGTGACATCATTGTGTCCTCTTCTGCACATGCGGGACACTTTTGGGTCGTATGAAGTTCACACAGGAGATCACATACAAGTCGCATTAGAAATGTGAACGAACTTGCAAGAAAATCGGATTTCACACAAAAATCCAAATTGAGCATTAAGTCCTGCAGTGTGAACTCAGTCAATCTGTGGGATTGTTCAGTCAGATAATACGCCGTTATCCTTATTTGTGACATAAAATGTCATGTCGGAGTCAGAATCCAAGGCTGTCGGTATGTTCAGGCTATTTTTCATGGGTTCTGGTCATTTTGCCTAAAAACCTGTCGGACAGCAAGGTTTTCGGATTGTTAAAGGTCTGAATGTTGAGTCATGACTGTATTTGGATTTGGCTACAGTGGCTGTATAGGTTACTTCACCTACTGACATTAGCCAAGAACAGCAGGATTTGATAACACAGACGTGTTTCTAATAAGCCAAAGGAGTTCAGGAGTACAAGAGCTTAACTACAGCAACTATGTCAATTTGCTGCACTCACACAACCCCTGCATGCGGTTAGTTTAACAACCAATATAAACTAACATGATAATCTCGTTATAGCTATTTGCTTACCGTAGTATCTAACCACACTGGCAGTGGATTATATCTGGACTGGACCAGCACATTAACAATGGTTCAGGGAGAATGCAAAAGTAGTTTAGACAAAATAAATCAATAAAGGTCACTTCAATAGCTTCATAGAAAGCTACAGAGCTGCACCGGGGATTTTTATCTTATATTCAAAAAGATTCTGTCACCTATAGTTGGTCAGAGAAAGACTGCTGTTAGAGCCAATATTCATATTTTGCTGGAAGTTATAAGTTAAGTAGGACTTCTATGGTTCTGTGAAGGAATGTAATACTCCATGTTTTTTGTGTCCCACATCACTATCAAGTTCTGCTGTCAACTTTCAGATGCACCCTAAAATCAACCAATCAAATGAATCTTACCCTCAAACACATTGTTTTTCCTAAAACTGCAGCATTACCCTTTAAGTCACAGCGTTAGGAAATTCAATATTTTTGCAATTAAACTTCTGTTTATGCAGAAATGCTTTGAAAGTTGCAGAAAGAAGCGGGAGTAAATAAATGCTGCAGTGGCTGCTTCTCAGTCAGTGCACAATCAATTTAGGCTACACCTGAACGATGAACGTGATCAGCACTGCAGCCGGGTCTTATGGCGCCGCTTTTGCAGACTCTGACATTCAACAGTCCTCGGCGTCAGCTTGCGAGCCCGAGTTGTCGCAGCTCTGCAGGTCTCAGTATTTAATGTCGGGCTTTGAAAGTGACGACAGCTGATTTAGTGTCACTGGTGACTCAATTATCTCAGGAAAACTGGTTAATCCTGTGAAATTGTGGAGTGCACAGGGCAGCGAGTTTCTCCTCTCCATACCGCTCCTCCGTGCAACACAGAAACAGGCATGCCCAAATGCAATTCAAATGGCTGGCAAATTGAAAACAAATTTCTGTCCAATTTTCACACAATGAAACGGTGGCTGTGGTAATCTGGCTAAACGACAACACACAAAGCCAGGATCAATCTACTCTCTAATCCTATTGTGTTTCGTGTACCTGCTTACAGTGGCTCAGGCTTGTATCCCCATTTCCATTGCATTCCCTCTGTATTATTAAGCGCCTCTTAGAACAAGTGCATTCACCTGAAAGGAAAACACTCGGGGCCATTAGACCTTTAGACCTATTAGACCTGCAGGAAAAGTCGGGTTCATGAATGTCTTTATTGGAGTGTAAAAGGTCCGGCTTTGGTTTGCACGCTCCCTCCATACACTAGCAGTGACTCTGTGCGGTGGATATTTGCAGGCCAGTAAACACTCTGCTCCTACTCCTTCTCTATATTTGCTACTAATACAACATTTTTTCTAGCCTTTAACAGTCACAGGAGGCAGATCTGTTTCATAGAGTCTAAAAATAGATGCTTTAAATGGGAATCTGAGCTCACTGTGTATCCCACTAGTGTCTCTCTTTTCTGGTGTTTCTCGATGTGTAACTAACGTTCGAGGAATAAATGGTGAAACCATGTGGAGCGCAAGGATGACGACGTGGCTCAGAGAGGTTACAGAAGTATGTCGGGTTTACGTTTTGACGTTAGATGTTTCCTTCTTATTGGAATTCAAATTCATACGTTCGTAATTTCTTACTTTTATGTTTAAACAAGGTTTCAAGACAATCTTTCTGTTGTTGTATTTTTAAAGTTCCTTGATAAACCCAAAGGAGTTGCTTTGGATCACCTGCAGAGTTTGTACTACTTTTCTTCTTTTTACTTGTCGAGTGAAAAAAAATAATATGAGGCTTGACTGCAAACAGAAGAAAAACATCTTTCCTTCCAATTCATTTCTACTTAGTGAGCAAACACCCTGACTCAGTTGTGTTTCATTGACTGTGGGACTAATTGACTTATTGATATGATATAATGTGTTGATTAATTGGATAAATTCTTAAATAACGGCACACTGATCCAGACAGGAGAACGTCTGATTTGCTTCAAGTGCAATAGCATCAGCATCAAAGTATTAACCTCATCCAGGGAGAGCGGGCAAATTAAATCAGGGCATGTCTAGCGTGGCTGCTGCAGCAGCAACTCCTCATCATCGATCCGTCTGGCAGGCTTTTTGCCAATGACACGCACAGCGCTTTCACAGAAGTCATAAACAAACAAGTATTCATGACCCTACAAAGCTGAACAGTAAGTAACACCCCCGCAAAGCTCCTGCTTTCTCCCTGCTGCCTGTCTCTTTCTGATGCCAGTGCTATCAGACCTATTTCTCAGTGTGCGGCTCTGTCCTCTGAAGTAGTACGAGAGCTGCTTCGGCTGCTGGAGCCGCCTTGGCAGAGGTGAGGCCGGCGCTGGCACGGCTGGGGAGCATCAGGTATGGTGCCCAACCAATGTGTCGGTCTGATAGTGCTGCGTCAGGCGGAGCTATAAGCCATGCTCAGCGAGGCTGCCAGTGCCCTGACTGGATGGCTTGCTTTAGTTTGTTGTTGTGTCCTCTGTGCCTCGGAGATTTATTCCTGCTGAGGAGGAAGAGGGTTCAGATCCTGTTGATAAAAAGAGAAATGCATTTGTATTGAATCTGTTGCATTGCTTTCTGTTGAGTAGGACCGATTTGTATGGGGGGAAAAAAACAAAAAAACAAAACAGTTCAGAAATTGGATTGTGATTGTTCATTTATTTATTCATTGTGTGCAGACATCAAACCGTATTCATAGGCTTTATTTGGATTTATTCAGGAGGCAATGTTTACAATTGTTTTTGTCTCTCAAATTTATACGGATGGCAAACAAACAGATCTCATCAGTGTTAATCAAATTTGGCATTCCCCTGTGAATTGAGATGATTTACCAGGCATGGTGGCAATGTGGATCTCTACTTATTACAGAGTGAATGAATTCATTACAGCGACTACGTTTTAAATACCTTCCTCGGAAAAAGGACACACTGACATAACAAGGTTTTCAGAGGGAGAAAATGATAGCTGATCCCGAAGAACAAATATGCTTTTCATGCCTGCTACTCACTGCTTAAAAAGTTAAATGCTGACCTAAATTATATTTCTAAGAGTACAAACTGACATGCTGTTTTTAAATTACTTCCCTCAGCTGCGGGGCTTTAAGACATGTCCCAATTCAGATCGTTCCAACATCACAAGACTGAGTATGTCATAATAGGCTTGACTAGACTGTCCAATTCCAAATATTCCTTTATACCCTTCAAAGAAGTATTTTCCTCTCTCATATCATTTCCCCTGAAGTTGGAGGACACAACTGCTCGTTTGTTAAATGTTCTCATGCAGTCTGTGATAACGCATCCGAGTTGGGAAATATTATATATGAGCTGTATGAACGACACGAGCATGAATTCATTAAGAAATGAAGCTGGAACTGAAAGTAAATATTTTAGCACGTGAGGCTGTAAAATTGATTGACACTGCATATGTCCTGATTCCTACAAACGTGGCATCAGGACCACATGTTGAGACTATTTTGAAGGACTTGCGCTGGTTGAAATAAAGTTATATCTATAAAAATATAGATTTTGTGACACCTTTTCTCAAGAGCTGATCATCGAATGCCATTTTCTTGTCATTTTGTGTGAATCAGTTTAGCTGATAGAGTGTTTGAAGAACCAGTGTTTGAATTAAGGACCTCGTAAATAAAAAAAAAAAAAGCAAAAACAAGGTGTGCCAAAGTCAGCAGGCAACACTGCATAATCAGCACTGGTTTTGCTGCCACATACAGTCGTCCTCACATTTATTCATATCCTCCCATTAAAGAAGGAAAAAAACAGGTGTCACTGAAATAAGTTGAAATTGACAAAAGTAATAATAAATAAAAAAAATTTATGAAAATCACAGCATTGCTTTTGAATTGTGGTTCAACAGAAATATATTTTTTTTAAAAGAAAGAAAGAAAAACAAACAAACAAGCATGATGGGACCCGAAAACTAATATTTAGTTGAACAACCCTTTCAATCACTGTAATCAGGTGTTTTCTGTAACTCTCAGTCAGACTTCTGCACCTGTTGACAGGTGTTTGGATTTCACTGCTCATCAGCAAAGTGCTCTGATTTGTCCTGGACAGTTTTGTTTTTTGTTTTTTTTTAATTATTCTTTTTAACCACACTTCAAAATTAATGTCTTATTTCACTAAATTATAATTTAGCAAATTTTTATTTATTATTACTTTTTTCAGTTTCTAGTTATTTGAGTGACTTTTGTGAATTTTTCCTTTTCTTTAATGGAAGGGTCTGAATACATCTGAGGACGACTGTATATACTAACTAACCACTACTGACTTCAGTATTTACATGCAGCCCCTCCCTACCCTCTGACTTACCCTGTAAAATGTGTAACTCTGCAAATGTTCTGGGTCGGCCTACCTTCACAGACTCATGCTCTGTGTTGGTGAGCCCACCGTATACCGGCTTTGGGTTTCTTTGTCGTGTTCCTCGAGCCATTCCAGTTTTTGCAGTGTGATGGGTGCATTTTCCTGCAGGGTGAGGTCGTGTTATCGCCATGAAGGGCTATGCTGGGTCTGCAACTATGAGGTGAAAAGTTTCAGGACTGGTGTCACAAACGATATATTTCAAATATAAACTACAAGTTTTCCCCTTTGAAGTAATCCCCCTGGAGTCTAACACACTTCCCCAGCCTTCTCTCTCCATCTTGATGTCGTCCACGTCTTCTAAACGGGTCCCCTTGATGACCCCTTTGAGCTTGGAGAAGAGGAAACAACCCCACGGAGCCAGGTGGTGTGAATAGGGAGGTTGCTCCAGCATAGAGATGTTCTTCTCAGCCAGGAACTGTGGGATGCTCAGGACGTTGTTAGCAGGAGCGTTGTCATGGTGAAGCAGCCACGACTCGTCCTGCCACAACTCTCACCTCTTCTGAACGAAGCAAACGCTGCAGGATCTCTTTGCAGACGTGCTGGCTGATCATCTGAAGGGTTGTAGTTTGTCGTCTGGGTTTGAAATCTATCTTTTGTGACACCAGTCCTGGAACCTTTCTGACACACCTCGTATGTTTGGGTGATGGTACGTGTCACAGTAACATCTCCATGAATGCCAGGACTCAAGGTTTCTCAGCAGAACATTGCATTGTAGTGAGAAGATCCATTTAGATCAATTTACTGATGTTAATGTTGAAGCTGATTGGTGCATATTAGGTCCACAGGCATTTAACCAACACACCAAGACTCCTGTGAAAATGTTGTCGCATCAAGAACTTGACGGTTCTTCTCATTTACTACGGTGTACAGGAGCATCAGAACATCTGATTACATGTTGATCAAATGACATTTCTGGTGTGCTTATTTTATTTTAAAGCAACCTTCAACCCAGAGTGTTTTTGTCAGAGTTCAAAATGTTTTTGTTGCAGAAAAAAACCCAAAATATTTTCTCTGCAGCAGTTCATTGATTTCATAAATGCAACTCACAATAGTTTTTTATGAAAAGCATGAAGGTGAAAAACCATATATGCAGTGTTATCTTCATGTTAGATGTCAGAAGGGTTTTGTAGCTCCCGGTGTTTTCTTTTCGGGTCCAAATGGCTCTTTGAGTGTTTAAGGCTGATGAGCCCTGCCCCAACTCAACCTGGTTTGTTGGCTGAGCATCATTTTTATTAGAAGTTGTCTTAACGCAAAAAAAATCGGTGCCAACTGTTGCTTGAATTCTTTTGTGTTGGAACCAAACATATTCTTTAAGTGTACCACTGTGTAGGTCAACATAGTGAATTAACATTTCTTTTCTGTTCTGTTCACAGGTTCTGAACCGTCACTGTTCACATTTCTGTGTGTTCTCTGTTCAGGATTTAAAACATCAGCAGTAATGTTCAACAGAAAACACCAACTTGGAGCCAAAACATCTCAACACAACAAATTCTGGTAAATCTGGGACTTTGTGGAACCTTAAACTTACCTGCAAAATCCTTTCTATCCAGTCACAGTGTTCTCTTTACATTTAAANGTCTGATGGTCTGAAGCAGTATAAATGTCTCCCTGTTATTCTAGAACAGGAATGTGTTTACGTCACAATGAGCAGCAACCCAGATAATAATTATTTCAACCTGGTCAGTGAGACTCTGCGGCTCCCTGCTGTGCGCTATGCTCCTGTATACGCACACGTAGTCCGGCGACTTCAATCACTATCATATCACTCTGAGACGTACATAAAATAGTCCCAAAAACTTCGGCATTTTTAGCAAGTTCTATGAATTAAATAAATATTTTGTGTGTTTGCTCGCTGTGTGGGGCCATGCTATAAGCGGAATAAACAGCTCGGGGCCTTGCTTTATAAGGTTTGAATGCACTTAGCGGAGTAATACCACTTTTAGACTCCGCTGCGTGCATTCAAACCGCATAACGCGGCTCCTCGTTAGTTAATCCTCACTTAAATGATCACCTCATTAAATGTACAAAAATATGAAAATCATGAATATTTAAATAACCAAAAGTAAAAGTTCTGATTATACAGATTGTTAAAGCTGCTGAGCAGGTTGTGAACTTCCTCTCAACGGTCAATAAAGTTTTTATCTTAGTTTATAACATCACAATATATTTCTTAACTATCTGTCATATTGTTGAATTAAGTCTGCAAAGTCACCAAAGTTGTCATTTACATGCAGTTGGTTCAAAACTAGATATGTTTGGAATTGTAGACTTAAATATGAGATACTTTACAACATACAATTACTTTAACAAATCACCTGTTGACCCATTTTCAGCACATTTTGAAAAGAAAATAATCTAAATTTGAAGCTATATGTTTGAACAAGAACATCTCAGGAACTATTAAAGAGTAAAGTCTGAAGTTTTTACTGATGTTTCTCATCATGTCATTTTGAAACTCCACAACTCTGTTCTACTTTAATGAGGATTTCTACTGATACTTTTATGGTACAACTTTAACAGAAATGTCTTTTTACAACTTTTGTCATCAAGTATTTATATCAGAACGTTTTCTAAATGTTCTCTGTTGTCTTATTGTGACACAGAGCTACACGTCGTTCAGAAAATATCAGTAGTTGACTCTGAATTATCTGTTTTTTGTCAGTTCGTGCTCAAAAGTTTGTTTGCTTGTCATATTTAACTCCCCGTTAATCAGAGACGATATCATCTACATGTCCAGTGTTGCAGATTGTAAACCAGAGGGACAGTCAGAGATAACTGTGAACACTTCAGCCGCTCTTTTTAAGAGATATTCTTGTTCAAACAAAGCCACAAATTTCAAAGTGTGCAACAGTGAGTCAACAGGACAATTTAGAAAAAAAAAGATCTCAGAAAACACTTCATCCATCAATCTGAAATGTCACAGATATCGTTTCAAACATGCTGAGTTTATGATGTAGAAGTTGAAGCCAACCAGAGACGGTCGAGCAGAATTACTCTGATGATTTAATGTGAAATGAACCAGATTTCAACACGTTACTTTCTGTGCAGTACTTGAGTAAATGTAGTTTGTTTCTTTCCACCACTGAGGAAACCTGATCACATCCAGGTTTAAGAGGAGACACAAGTTTGATCAGCTTTGAGCGACAGAATCACACTCTGCCAGAGATGCAGTCCTTCTTTGTGTCAGGATGGAACCTGATCAACTTTTCATTTTGTTTCTGATTTAAAATGATCAAATAACATTTCAGCCTCACATGTACTGTTTGATTAAAACAATGTTGTATAAAAGTTGTAAAGGATCATTTTGGAACATTTTCAGAGCACCTGTCTGGTATCAGTTAGCTTTGACTTCATTCTGAAAACAAAATATTCTTAGTATATCTATTTCTTTTATTTCTTTTCTCCAGTGAAAACAATCATTTAAATGTACACTTGACTAAATGTACTGATGAAGAAAACAGCACATCTCTGGCTGCAGACAGCCCCTACCCCTGGTGTCACTCATTGTTCCATCACCATTGTTACTGATGCTCCCCTTAGCTCTTAGCTGTCTGCCAGACCCTCATTCTCTGACCGTTTGTTTTCTATCAGACCGCTTGATTCAACCACCTTTTGTTCTCTCACCTCCCGTCATTGATTAAAAACTACAGTCGTCCTCAAATGTATTCATATCCTCCCATTAAAGAAGGAAATAAACAGGTGTCACTGAAATAAGTTGAAACTAACAAAAGTAATAATAAATAAAAAATGTCATGAAAATCACGACATCGCTTTTGAATTGTGGTTCAACAGAAATATAAAAAAAAAACAAAAGCAAAAACAGACAAACAAGCCTGATGGGACCCGTAAACTAATATTTAGTTGAACAACCCTTTGAGCCAATCACTGAAGTGTTTTCTGTAACTCTCAGTCAGACTTCTGCACCTGTTGACAGGTGTTTGGATTTCACTGCNAAATGTACAAAAATATGAAAATCATGAATATTTAAATAACCAAAAGTAAAAGTTCTGATTATACAGATTGTTAAAGCTGCTGAGCAGGTTGTGAACTTCCTCTCAACGGTCAATAAAGTTTTTATCTTAGTTTATAACATCACAATATATTTCTTAACTATCTGTCATATTGTTGAATTAAGTCTGCAAAGTCACCAAAGTTGTCATTTACATGCAGTTGGTTCAAAACTAGATATGTTTGGAATTGTAGACTTAAATATGAGATACTTTACAACATACAATTACTTTAACAAATCACCTGTTGACCCATTTTCAGCACATTTTGAAAAGAAAATAATCTAAATTTGAAGCTATATGTTTGAACAAGAACATCTCAGGAACTATTAAAGAGTAAAGCCTGAAGTTTTTACTGATGTTTCTCATCATGTCATTTTGAAACTACACAACTCTGTTCTACTTTAATGAGGATTTCTACTGATACTTTTATGGTACAACTTTAACAGAAATGTCTTTTTACAACTTTTGTCATCAAGTATTTATATCAGAACGTTTTCTAAATGTTCTCTGTTGTCTTATTGTGACACGCAGCTACACGTGGTTCAGAAAATATCAGCAGTTGACTCTGAATTATCTGTTTTTTGTCAAATTGTGCTCAAAAGTTTGCTTGTTGTCATATTTAACTCCCCGTTAATCAGAGACGATATCATCTACATGTCCAGTGTTGCAGATTGTAAACCAGAGGGATAGTCAGAGAAGGCAGAATAGGCAGAATTACTCTGATGATTTAATATGAAATGAACCAGATTTCAACATGTTACTTTCTGTGCAGTACTTGAGTAAATGTAGTTCGCTTCTTTCCACCACTGAGGAAACCTCATCACATCCAGGTTTAAGAGGAGACACAAGTTTGATCAGCTTTGAGCTTCAGAATCACACTCTGCCAGAGATGCAGTCATTCTTTGTGTCAGGAAATTATGACGTTGCTTTTGAATTGTGGTTCAACAGAAATATTTTTTAAAAAAAACAAAAGCAAAAACAAACAAACAAGCATGATGGGACCCATAAACTAATATTTAGCTGAACAACCCTTTGAGCCAATCACTGAAGTGTTTTCTGTAACTCTCAGTCAGACTTCTGCTCCTGTTGACAGGTGTTTGGATTTCACTGCTCATCAGCAAAGTGCTCTGATTTGTCAGTTTGGTTTTTGTCTTTTTTTAAATTGTCCTTTTCAACCACAATTCAAAAACAATGTCTTATTTCACTAAATTATAATTTAGCAAATTTTTATTTATTATTACTTTTTTCAGTTTCTAGTTATTTGAGTGACTTTTGTGAATTTTGCCTTTTCTTTAATGGAAGGGTCTGAATACATCTGAGGACGACTGTATGTATCAGCATTTGATTGAGCGTGCTGTCAGCAGAAATACACGTTATCTAGTAGATGATATTTAGCTTCTATGACCATAAATGGGGCAGAAATAACACTTAATTTGGCCATTTCACTAAAATTCATGTCTACAGTTGTGTATCTTTTTACAAAGCGCCCTCACTGAAACATCACCAAACAAAACAGATCACACTGCTGGCTGCTGCCGCCCGAGACCAACTTCTTTTTGGTAAAGTTGGAAATATTCGACTTTATGAATTGCCAAGGACCACCCAATTGCACCATTAGCTTCGGACAGCGTGCGGCGAGATTTGACAGCTTGGGTCGATACTGTACTTAATCCTCAGACTTCCTAACCCACTGGCTCTGTCTTGCAAAGGAGGAATTAGAACACAGCTTTAAAACGAGCAGCAAGCAAACCGCAGTGTTTTGAAACAGCAGGATTAATCCCCCTATACATTCAGATAGAGCTCTGTTTATGTAAAAGCATGAAAATACGGCAAGTGCTTACCCTTTGCTGATGGATTTATTTATTAATTGTGGGTAGTATTGAGAATTATTATTAGCTTTTGGATGTTTGACAGAAGAATTGTTGAGTGCTACATCATCCAAGCAGCATTTATTTGAGCCTAAATAGATTAAGATGGCTGTGTCTCCACCTGCACATATGCTGAACAAAAAAAAAAAAAAGAAAAGTTCCCTCTTTAGATAAAACTCTGTGTCTTTGGGGGCTTTTTCCCAGCACTTGTCCCCAAGCAGGCTCACTTCTCGAAATTTACATTTAAAGAATTTAGCAGAAGCTGTTATCTTGTGCAACTTGATGAGAGAGCAGAGAGAGAGGTTGAGGGAATCGCCGGGGGACACTTCATCAACACGCTTGTCTCGGTAAAGAGAAAATAGGTGAGACCTCACGGCGCAACGCAAAAAACTTGGTCTATCTGGGAGGAGTGAGGTGGTTTTGGAGGTCACGGGGTTAGAAGAGATATCTTTTGCGGGGACATTTTCTTCCAGCGTTTTGTCACGTCACTCCACCCGCCGCCACATGCAAAGCCCACACTTTGATATACAGACAATTCCCTTAAAGCGGGATCCACCCTCCCTGAGCCCTTCAGGAGGCATGAGAGGATCACTGGAGTTAGAGTCAAGCGAGCCGAGAATAGTGCAAAGTTACTCTGAAGCAAAACATCAGAAAATCACTTACAGCCCCGACAGGATGAGGGAGGACTTAAGTCTGGGCCTGAATGTAAACAGGCCACCGCGACCTTTACCCTCCCATCCTATTCATGAACACATACAGCCAGAGAGCTCAGTGTGTTACAAACGTGAGATGATGTGCACTCTACAGTTCACTGTGAGGGTCCTAGACTGTGTTCACTGTGTTTTGGGGATTTTGTCTGTCTTTGTGTTTTGGTGGGTGTGCCTCTGTTCTCTGCAGGCTGGGCGGAGCCGATCTGGAGGGACGATCTGTGCTGGCAGCTGTGGCTCATCGGCTCATCAGCCATGCCCTGCTTAAATACCGGTGTCTCACAGAAGACCGACGCCAGAGGATTGTGATACCTACCTCGGCTTCTCCTCCTCGGCTCCAGCACTCGGCACACCTCCAAGCACTCCAGCGTTTGTCACCCACGGGAATTCACGACCACGGACACCTTCACCGGGAGACCCTTCACGAGAGCACCCCCCCACGAGCACCGGACCCCTGCGCATCACCCCAGTTTCCCTCGTCACGACCCCCTTTCTGAAAAACCAAGGCACTCTCAGGCACCGGCTCTTCGTGCACCACCCTCGGGACCCCCTCTTCCTCGGATCACGACACCGAAGACTCCACTCCTCCCTCTCCACCACTGACATCCCCGCACCAGATCCCACCACCGGGTTATTCCCCACGACCGGCAACCCTTCACCGAACTTTGTTTCTGCCTCCTGGTGCCCATCACTCCACCACCTTCCTGAATAAATCCTGTTTCCTTGAACCCTTCTCCCCGTCTCCCTTTTCGTTTGGGTCCACCCACACAGTCTCTGAACCGTCACATTCACCCCGATAACACAGAGGAACATTTCAAAAGCCACGTCCCGCCAATTTGTTCCATGAATCCCACGAGGAAGGCACATGAAAGACATTACTGCTGCCTGATGAATTCTATGTGCGCTCATGTTTTTTTTTTCTTCTGTTTCTTTGCAGAGTTAAACCGTCAGCAGTACAAAATAACATTGCTCTCACTGGCTGCGACATGCCAGTAATGCTAGACTTGCTCTTAGGTAATTGTGCGCTGATGGGAACTCTCTAGCTGTGGCTAATGGCCAGATTAAGCGCTGTTCATCAAACTGTAACCATTCCATAGGCTTATTTGTCCCAATTTACTTACTGTTGCAACGCCAGTTTCAAGACTTTACATTAAAGTTTAGTCTGCGCCTCGTCAAGGCTAAGAGTGGAAAAAGTAGAAAAAAAGCAATTCTACATGTATTCATTACTTCTTAAAAAGGGAAGCCTGTGACAGTTATTCAATCAAGTCACCCTTAAAAGGACCAAGTCATCTCCCATTCTATCAGTCTGTCTGCTTTTATCGGTCAGTTTCCATTAGTTCCAGTTTCCAATCCGGAGGTAAAACAGTCATTTTATAGCTTTACGCGATAAATGGCGAGTGATACATAGTGGTGACAATTCTTAGAATAAATTTATGTTTAATTGAATCACCTGAATTTTTAGTGATGAAACCACTCCTACGGATTTTTATGATGATTTGTCGCCTTCAGTTTTCAGTTTCCGGAGACTGGTTGATCTAAATCTGCAGGGATGAGGCTCTCTTCTGTTACTTTGCGATTAAGGACAACGCCGGCATTTTCATTTACCTTGAAACTGATCATCGGAATATAACACACAGCGTAATAAAGGAATGCGTTCAATGACTGCTTCTCATGGCATCTTTGTATAAGTAAAAGCAGCGAGGCAACATCATGTGATTTGCACAGTGTGAGAAATGCCGTGAGAGCTCTCTGTACAGTACATGTTCAGCTGAGAACAAGAGAGTCTTTCTCTTTTGCTCAGTCTCTCTGCTTTCCTTATTCCCTGGGCCAGCAAAGGGCCATGTGGCATTTTACTGCTTAAGTAGGGCACAGAAATCAGATGCACTTGGGCAATCACAAAATAATAATTAACAGAAACCGACGGTGATGTTCAAGCAGAATTTAAATACTTGGTGTATTTGGGGTTTTCCTTTAACGAATAAAGACTAGATTTTAAATCAGTCTAGAAGTACTGGGATCCATAGTTTGTGTTTGTGTGCGAAAGTAAGAATTATTTCTGTACTTGTATATGTGTCTAAAGAGGTTTTCTCACAGGACGCAGCACCAGCGCTGCTGCGATCTGAAACCCATTCATGTCTTGTGCCGCGCAGCAACCAGGTCGGAAAGATCGTGCGCCCACCATGTCAAACTGGTTGAACTTTGACGTCTGCGTGCTATGACGTGTGACTGCATGGCAAATAGAAATGAAGCTTCTCACCTGCATGGACAACAAAGTGGAGGAAAAGCCGGTGCTGCATGTCTGAATTCATCAAATTATATCGTACAACTTTGCGGTTGTATTGAGACTCGGGAGAAAAGTTTTCATAATAGCAAAGACGTGGCGTAACGTCTGCACCTTACTGAATTGCTGTAAGATGACATCTGTTGTGAATTGGTGCTATATACAAAAAATTCATTGACATGAACAGTGCTGCGTACTGTGCTGCGCTTGTTGCGTACTAGCAAGGCTAGTGCCAATGCTTGCTACTTAGCACAGGACAATTAAATCTTTGCTGTTTAAATTGTTACAACTGCGGTCGTATTTGTTTATGGAATATGTTATGTCCTTTGATTTGTGTGACCCATTCTGATTCTATTAGATATGTAAATGGGGCTGCGCCGTCACGACAACCAGATTGGCTGATCCAGCGGAAGTTCCAGTTTCAATACGGAGGGAGGACTTCGCCAATCTGCGCAGAGACTGAGGGTCAGACGGGCGGAGCCATTTTCCTCACCGGCATCCCAACCGGCACAGCACCACGTCATCAGTTGTGTGTAGTCGATTTTGTGAATGGAGTGAGCTGCTACTTTTTTTGTTACACCGTTTTCTCATGTTTATGTTTGGTAGGGAGGCCAGGCATTGTGTTTATTTTCGATACTTTGTTTTTCATAGGCAAGTTGATTCTCCCTTACTTTAGCTTCGTTTTGGTTGGTTTTTTTTAGTAGAGCTCACTCTTAATTTAAGTTAATCATTCCTTTTGTTTTAACCCCACATTTATTGTAAATAAATCTTTATTTGTCCGGTAAAACTGCTGTGGTGTGGCTGCTTGGGACCGGAGAGGGATGGCACATTCGTGTTGCGTTCAGGTGCCCCTAGACTGGGCGTAACAAAGTGTTTGTATCAAACTGAAAGCTTTTTGCTTGAGAGGATGGTGACGTCGCCCCGCTGGAAGTTTTGAAATGTCCGCCTAATTTCCTTGCTAATCTATGACTACCTGGGAGCTGTGCACTGAAACCCGTGGTGAGCACAACGCATACTGCGTCCTGTGTGAAAGCCGCTTTACAGGGTGTAATATATATTTGTGGATGTAATGATTGCATGTCTCACCTCAGCTGTGACCTCGCGTTGCAGCCAGTGTTAGTGCATCTGTGTCTGTATGCACTTGAGCAAGGCAATGCTGGGAATGAATGGCCCCCAGAGTCACGAGGTGCCAGTGTTTAAAAGACAGAGTGTGGCTTGGTTGGACAAAATGCACCTGTGGTGCCTGTTCCCCGCTTCATCCTTTATTCTGTGATTGAATCGATAGAGGCCAGCTGATCTGTGCGGGCTCTGACACTGCCAAGCGCTGCCCTTCCATCATTTACTTCCACCACTTTGGCTAATGGAGTCACAGCAATGTCAGACGGAAGGAAGTCAGTTGTGGCAGCCTGCCTGGATAAACTGTCAGATATTAGCTGGCCCAGATGATCATTACAGGACTTGCAACCAAACCCTGATTTCTATTTAATACACCTGGGATAGTGTAAAGGGGGCAGAGATTGGATTTGAAGGTTGGGAATGTGGGATTAAAAAGCTTGTTATATAAGAAGCTACTGAATGCCATTTCCAGTGGGTTTCATTGAATTTCACTTTGTCTTGGAGAATCTGTAGTGGCGTCTTTAATGTGACCTCATTTAGAGGTTCTGAAATGGGCCAAGCGCTGAAGAAAATGGAGGCAGGAGGCTGGCAATATGTGGAGTTGCATGTCAAATCATTACAGGATGGAGCTCGGATGAGGCCTGCGGCGATCGTTGACCTTGGACAAAGAGGAGGGAGAGTCCAGATTTATCTATCTTTGATTATTGCTTTTTCCCTGATTTGATGTTAATCACATTTCAATTCAGCTCAGGGATACTCTCATTAGGTCAATCTCCTCTCAGGTCAATTCAATTGGTGAAGGTAGCAAATGGGCCATTTTTCATTTCACAATTCCAGTACAACTCCATTTTTGGATTAAGCTAGGGGTGTTAAAGGCCACTGAACGGGCCGTAATTGAGATGTGGGCTCACAGACAAGGGGGAAACTAAGAGCTGAACATCTTTGCCCTTCAGCTTAGTCCACATAACAGCTCACCTCCTCCTTAAAACATTACTTAGACTGGCCATTGATACAGATATTGATATAGCGAGCGGAGAATTTGACTCCACTGTCAGCGGCACGTGACCTTCCCCTCATCTATTTTTCTATCCCAGATGAAAGCAGGGAGAACTGTACGAAGACATTACTGCGCACACCTCCTTACTTCTAGGCAACAACGCTATTAATCAGTGCAAGCAAGGTCAAACGAGACAAAGCATTACCTGCTCCCCAGTTGGACGAGACAAGGTGATGTCACCACACTCCAATTCCAAGAGACCTGTGAATTAGAAAGTTGGGTAGTTTATGGTCTGTGCTAGCGGGGTGACATTGGCCTTCTTTACTGCCTGATCCTAAAAGGTGAGATTGAACAGTGTAGTAAAAAATGACTGTAAAAAAAAAAAAAAAAAAGAGGCGTATGAGCGACATGCTTAGCATCAAAATAATCACAGGGAGTCAATTGCGGTTAACATGATGCTGTAAAGTTGATTATCTGTGAATAGATACGAATGAAAAAGTCTGATCCATTTCACCGGAGTGCATTATGTAATTTCCAAAATGTTAAAAATGTGCAAAAAAGATTTAAAACATCTTGTGTAAAAATTCAAAGCAGCTGAATAATAACGAAGCATCAATACTAAACATGTGAACACGTGTGCTCCAATCTTAGCAGTAAAAACACATGATCCCGCTCTTAGTAAGGCAAATATTATTTCATACCTTCACGCTTCCTGCAGTAGTTTAATGCACTTAGACACAAATGTTTATTTGCAGACAGAAGTGCCTCTCTTCCCCTCGCGTCTCTCAGCACGAGCCCATCCACTCGACACTCACTGAGCTTATGATTTACATGGCACAGCTCCCTTTAAAAACTTGTCACCCCGCTGCAGAGCTCGGTATAAATCAGAGGTTGTAGATTGAGATATACCCAGCCGGTTATTAGCACAGGGTCTGGGACCAGTGATGAATGCTGCCATAATCTGCTGATGCATGAAGAGGGAAGTACATCATCACCTCCTCCATATCCAAGTCATGACAATCCTTCTCCGTTTTAGTCGCTGCTTCACTGGCGCTCGGGGGGTGGAGGGGGGAGAGGGGGAGGATTGGCCTTATCATTAAAGGTGTGCTGCCGTCCTCGCTGCTCCACACCTTTCACATGTCAGTGGAAATAGGTTAACGTGTGGTTCACTAAACACGAATGTGGAAAAACTCAACAAGCAGAGAAGCCTGGTAAACAATTTCATAGAGTCTGAGCTGAGTTTAGAAACTCCTCCCTGAAGATGGTTCCGCATTATGTTTTATGAGCATGCTGTGATCGTGGATGTTAATACAGCTACGGCATCCAAAAAGAACTTCTTCATTACTGTCTGAAGCACTTGCCTTAGGTGCCAAAACTTAGATAGTTCTTTCGATAATTGCAAACTCCACTTCCATCAAACTCCACTTAGCAGCAAAGCAGATGCAACAATTTAGGCTTGCCAATATCTGTTTTTGAACAGGTTACAAGTACGGCTTTCTTCTTAAAAGTCGTGATGTTTGAAGTACACACCAAACCGCTAAAGGCAGAAGTTTGTTTAAATGCAATATTTTTTGGCTCACATCTCTATTTCAGCCACTTTCTTGACAGCTTATTCTTTGCTTCTTGAACATTTGGAATTATATTTTATCTCACTGATATATTTATTAGTCTGGGGAGTTCACTTACAATGCATTAAACTTCCAATTTTCTGATGTTATGTGTATTTACATATCAGTGTCCGCTGAGCCTCTAAAATGTATAAAATGCAAATGATAATTTCTCCAACAGAAATGAGATCAGAAGCAGTCACCAGTGTGCTAAAAGCTCAAAAATCCCAAGCATGTGGGCTGCCAAGACTTGGAACTGGCCTCTCTTTGCTGATGTTTTCTCCCATCTGTGGAGCAGAAGTGAAAGAGAGATGGAGTGCTTGGCTCACCGGGAGGAGAGCGAGAAAGGGGGAGGGAGCAGGGTCAATTACCTGAACACAATTACTGCGTCTAACAACTGCCATCCATCACTTGCATCCTCCCTCAGCACCGTGGCAACCATCCCATCCCCACATTTGGGTTTCCTTTCCCGCCAGATCGGCCAGACACTCTGTCATCCCCGAAGAGGCCCCTCCTTGCACCAATTGAAAGCCTGAGCGGCATTCTTAAACAACCTTTCTCCTCCTCGTCCTGCTTCTTTTCTCCTGCGTGCCTTCTCTCTTCAGCCACCTCCGGCTGGAGGTAAGCTGCCCTTGACAGTCAGGCCTCAGGAGGGGTGAGAAGGCTAGACCTGCCAGGCGGAGTGCTATCTCGATAGCAGTAAATGGGAGTCCTTAGACCAACTCACTGCCAGCATATCAGGTCTGGAATCGCGCCAAGGCATATATTGGCCTATGGGATGACAGACCTAATGCCTCACAATGATAAAATAACCAGTTGGTGATTACAGTTGGATGCTTGCCCAACCTAAGAAGTTATACTCGGATTGTTACATATTACGTGGTTTTGTCATCTGTTGAGCTTTCTGCGCCTGCACGTTATTTTTTCCGCTGTCGTTGGAGCAAATAAAAAGTTCAGAAAGTCGTATTTTTAAACTTTAATATCCCACATTAATGATGGGTTAACATTCACCCTTCCCTCCAACTTGATTTGCAATAGGACCTTTGTGGCATGTTTGAGTGAATGAAATAACCTGCCATAAAAAACACCCAAGGACAGGCTATTACAAGAACCAGGGAAAGAGGCCCCAGATTGTCTGATCTGTAATAAAACAACGAGAGTTCCCTTTGGGCCATATGGGCACTGCAGCTATGCAAGATTAGGTAGGCGGGCAACCACTCTAGCTATATTAGATGGAGATTAGATTGGAGGTGGAATTCCCTTTTAAACGAGCCCCGAGGAAAGCCGTAAACATGCTTAGGCTTCTTTGGGTTTTTTTTTTTTTTCTCCCTCACATATTTCTTTGGCACACATGCATTCATACACACTCTCTCAACCACATACTACAGGAGGCTGTGAGGGGAACTCGGGAGAGAAAGACTCATGATCAGAATAGCAACTAATGCCCAGAATGGCAGAACAGGTGCTGCTGGAAGACAGGTGAGTGGGTTAAGAGGGAGGATGGCTGAAGTGCAAGGTTGTGCGGCTGCATGCCTAATGTGTTGCTCTTCAGCCCCAACCTTGGGGTTACTGAGGTTAGGCCTTGGGTGCTCGGATTAATCATTACACCCGTCTGTGTTGTGCATGTGTGTCTGCGCAGATCTAATATTTATTTTAATGGTCGGATTTCATCGCGATCGCCCTTGAGAAGAGGCCTGACTGAAATATTGATGCCATACATTGGAAGTGCTATTGCAACCCTATGCTTATTAGGCACCTCGGCTCATTTTCGGCCCAGCGACTGCATCATCAAACTTCCAGCTAAAGGGAAACTCTGAGTCTTTTTCAGTCAAACACATACAAGGTAGGCACATACAAGGTTTTTTCCACACAGAGCCAACGTATCCTTTAAGGCTTGTTCTCTCCTCTCCCTGCTGCAATGTCAGATCAGAATATCGCAGAACATCTTCCGTGTCTGTGTCCAGCGTTCGTCTCTTGTCTTTCGGCCTTCTACATCTTTCGAAAAACCTGCCTCTTTTTCACCTCTGTCTCTAGCTCTGGAGCCCAATTACCCACCGAGAACACACTGGCTCAATCACAAAGCCAGGTCACGCTCTGGTGTTCACTATGCTCACTATACAGTGCAGCAAAATTCCCAGCATACCTGCCTCGGCCTCAGTCCTGGAATTGATGAAGCAGTGGCCAACCCACTTTTGATCTTTTGTCAAGTCGAAACTCACCCACCATTTGGATTTCAGCACCATTGCTTGAGGGGTGTTTGGCTAATCGCATCTCATATCTCCTCTGCTGAAGTTTGGCAGCTTTTTGCTTGTTAACTAAATCTCACCCACCACTGGAAGAGAAGGGAGTGTGCTACCTGTGGACAGTGGAGAGCAGTGCTTTGCACACATTTGCTCTGGTACCTTTATTTCAGTGGTTTCTGTTGTGTCTCAGGGGCTCCAGCTCTGCGATTCACTGACCCGAGGCAGACAATGGAAAAAAAAAAAAAAAAAAAGTTGTGCAAGGTAACGTTAATGACCACTCAAGTGCCCTTAGCACTTGACCACAAATGACTCAATTGTCTGTGCACTTTTTAGAAACAGCTGCTTTCTTGGGACCATAACAAGCCAAATTCATTAGGATTCTTTCTCAGGCCAGATATCTTCATTGGGATGATTTGGCTGTAAAGGTCAGAGCTGAAGACCTCTAATGACACCAGGGCCTTGGGTGTCTGCCAGACAATGTCGCAATCAACACACTCAGGAGTGTGTTGTACACTGATGCAGCGCCACTAAAAGGTAACCAGACTTGACAGTTCACTGCCTTCCTGAAAGGTCAAGCCCCAAGGCTATTCAGCATCAGTCCAGAAGACAGCCAGAAAGCCAATTCTGGGAGTTGAACCACAGTTCAGTGTCCAAAGTGTGAAGCGCAGTGAAAGCAGAGGGCGGGAAGACACAGCACAACTCAAAGGACCCAAAAGTACTGCTCTTGCAGATGGAGGCTGTTCACTCACAGCTTACTGTATATAGCCTGACTGCATCTGTTTCGGGTCAGTGCACTACAGTAGGGTTTAACAGAGCAAAAAGACACACTGTGGCCAGCAGCAGTGGGTGTGCAGCACACATTTACCCACTCAACTGGTTGCTTATAAAAAGAAAAAGAAAAAAAAAAAGCTGAGAAAAGGAATACTGCACAACAGGAAGTTGATAGTTGGAGAAAGAAAACGGGGACACCGACACAAGAGATAAAAATGTGAAAGTGAGAAAAGGGCAAAAGTCAGAGACGTGGTGATGATGTATGATTGGATTTCTGCGCTTTAAAAAACACTGGAAATGTGTGTAGGAGAGTGGAGACTATCTAATTATGTCTCCAAATTGCTTCATTAAACTATGTCAGTATTTAAGAGATACGCATAATTTATCCTCAGATGCACCCATTTTCATTTGGCTGACTCTAGATATGCTCATGTTCTGCTTTTTTTCAGGCCAGCAGTATTTTATAAGAAGTGATAAACAACAGTGAACCTTTGCTTTTTTTAAGCGTTGTGTCATGTTTTCCCATTATGTGCTGTAATAAATACAGAAATAACCCTACAAAAGAAATATGGGGTTGGGAGGATAAGGAGGACAAAACACACATATTTGTTTGTTTAAACCTTTGCTATGCGCCTGTTTTCTCCGACTGCTTTGCTGATGAAATCACACACGCAATACAGCTCTGAACGATCAATCATTTGTTTTACAGACATAAACCACCTACTGCGGTGACACCTCACCGCAGCGGGGGAGACGTGAATTTATAGTCAAAGCCGAGTGAAAAGCTCACTTTGGATTGCCGGTCGAGGATGGGACTCAGCTGTGCAGTTCATATAGATCTGAGATCAGATTGTAAGAGCTTTTTTTTTCACTAACACTTCCCCAAGGATGAAGAATTCCTCAGCTCTAATAAAAAGCCCAAATGAACTGCGATGTTGTCAAGGAGGAATAATTGCACTATCCAGTGCATTACCCAGAAGGTATTATAATGGCAGAGGTGTAATTAAGTGTTGTGCCACTGGGACTGGGAAGGGAGGAGACGTGATTTGTGCCACCCGAACATCGCTGCCATGATGACTTCTGGCAAGAATTTGTTGGAAGTGGAGCCTGCAGAACGTGATGTATTTGTAATTTAATGTTTATCCTGTTTCAGCGTGGTGCCCATGAGTTTTGGTGGCATGTTTCCCCTTTGATTTATAACTCCATGCCATGGTCATAATCTTGCTGTTCCCTCCACTCAGATTTAAACCCAGTTCCACTATAGCCCAGCCACTTACATCCATATTTTGGAGCCATCTCCCATCCACTGCTGGGCAGACAGAGGAGATTCATCATTATTACTGCAGCGACAGGTCTATTACCTCCAGAGACTAAGAAAACAAGAGAAGAAACTTTGCAAAGAAGCCATTGTGGAGAGCTCATTTAAGGACTGTGCCCAACTTTTCGCTTTCTCTGTTTTTGCTGTGATGCAATTAAAGTAATGCCTTGCTCAACACTGTGAGCTTTTCAAAGCGTCGTCTGAGCTTCTCCGCTCTGCTGAAGCGCTCCATTATAATTATAACTGTAATGCGTTTGTGAGGACTGTGCTGTTGAAGTTTTTTTTTTTTGAAGACTATCGCGATGCACCAGGAAAAAAAAAAAAGATGGTAACCCAAAGGTTGGAGAAAAAAAGGGGTTTTCAATTTAAAACCACAGAACCACTGGGAAATTGCGCGCTGGCTGAGTCATGCTTTCTTTGTGTTGAACAAATAATTGAGGTGCCCTTGAGCAAGTCATTTAGCCCTCAATTGCTCCAGTGGAAATATTCGGTGTAGAGGACTGTGGCTTCTCTGAGAACATTAGAGGTATGTACATCTGCATGAATGTGTTGCAGGAAAAACTAACTGAGAAAGTGAAGGCAAAATATACCAACAGTGATTTAAAAAAAAAAAAAGAAATAACGAAATACTTATCAAATCTGATACCACTTGATTTCTAGCTTACCTATCACATTCCAAAAAAAAAAAACAACCATAGAGCAATATCTCAAGGAAGACCATCCAAGATATTTTGATATACAACATGCTCCCCCTCCCTTTTCCAATTTCCTTTTCTCTATCCTTTGTTACCCTGTGAGTGTCATCACTTCCTTATCTTTCTGAATGGGTGTGGGGGAAACAAGTATTCGCACCATGTACCACCCTGATATATCCTTTCCCATTCGTGCGCTGCCACTATCAGATAAAGCATAGCTACCACTGCAGAAGGGGTGCTCTCCATTGTCTCCGAGATTATATTTAAGTATAATGTTTTCATATTATTTGGCTTTCAAGTTGCTGTGAGGTCTGCTTGAAGATTTTTTTTTTTCTCAGGGTAACTGAGAGGTTTCCTTAATAAAAACTAAGGAGCTGTTAAGCACCAACGTCGCAGGAGTATATTACATTGATGATTGGATTTTTTTTTCTTCTCCTTGCTGATAATACAACCCGCTGTTGTTTTCTACATTCTAAAGTGATATCACCTGAAGAGAAAAGAGGGCAAAAGAGGATAAATAACAATGTATGTAAGCTTCTTTTTGAAGTTTTCAAAGAAGTTTAAAGGAGCATTGGAGCAAATTCCTTTGGCTTCTCATCAAAGACTGCTGCATCTAAAATCTCCGGTTTTGTTGTTGTTGTTGATGCATCTGCCACCGTGCTTGGGATGCTACTAAGACACCGTACTGCCATATCATCCTAAGTCCCGGCAGAGAGGCGATAGGTGGCACACGGCTGCACAAACAAACCTGGGTAAACGCACTGCTGGAATAGATTCGATTGGCTTGTCCGGCGTGGGGACCAAACACTTTGGCGCTAAGAAGGTTGCCCGCGGGGAATCATCCGGGTGTGAGATCTTGAGTAAACGGGAGAACCACCATGTAATGTCCTATCTTAGACAAGGCTACAGATGCATGACGCACACTGGCACAGGAGATAAGTGTTCAAGATGGGAGAGAGGTGTGACTGCTGATAAGACCAGGCAGAGGCTGAGGGAAAGGCTGAAGAACAGGAAAGACGAAGGGTTGGGGGGAGGAAGTGATAGACCGGACTCTACCAGATAGGAGAGTTTTGAAAATTTTGCTGCATAGTCACCCATTGTCTGATCTAACTTTGCAAGTTTCGTCCGATATAAGAAATTAAGTTTGTTATCTGAGTTTGATTACGAAGTTATCTTCAAGCCTCCTGACTGACGGCATCAGAGCCGCATGTGGCGACACTTCTACTTCTCGTAGGGGTCTTGCAGCCTCTCTGCACATGGAAAAAATCTTCTGGAACATTAAATTCATCTAACTGACAATTAAGTGTGGGATCATGCTTTAGCCGTAGCACATCGCGTAGATTAAGAAAAAACTCCTGCAGCGTTGCATTGCGGCTATGAAGTCACTCTCCTCACTGAAGACTTTATCAGTTTCAGCCAGATTGGAAGCGACTGGCTGCTCTTGGATTCAGAACGATGGTACCTTAAGGCCTTGATCCGAGAGCCATCTGCGCTTACTCCACTCGTGAGGCAGATGCATGTCTCATAAGCTTTCCACAACTTAATAGCTTTATTTATTTGTCCCAGTGAATGCTGAAAGACGAGGCCTGAAAGCACTACACACCAGCTGAACATAGTTTGCAGGCCAAAGTGCAGACAAAAGGGAATGTGGTGAAATGAATCACGGAATACTTTCCGTGGATCATTTAAGGCTCTTACCATGAGTTTCACATCAGGAGTCTTGATGAGGTTTAAGGCCTAATAAGAATATCTACTATTAATATCTTCAGTCCAGTTGATAAAATATAGATTAAGAGAGTCATTTTCCAAATGAATGCCTGCCATCTGATATGAGCAAATTTACAGTAGCTATTAGGCTATGATAGGGCAGCTGATAAGTGTGCGCAAGAGAGGTCCTCTCAGACAAATAGAATTTGACATGCAGCAATTTGATGAATTTATTCTTTGCGGTTTCTTGTCAAAGCCTTGTCAACTCCAGAATGTTAAATAGGTGGTGGCTTGGGCTTTTTGCTCCAACCCTGTATGCCAAAAGGTATTTTCATATACAACCAAACTACAATGTTGATCATGTTTTCTATCAGTAAAGTAGCAGTATGACATAGTGAGAAATGTTTCAAACAGCCACAAAGACCACATTAGGCGACTGGAGGGGTAGTGGTGCCATAAGTCTGGTACAGGACTTCCACCCAGGAGGCTACGGGCCATGTGCCATATGGGACCACTGTTTTAAGACTTAAGCTATACTTTAACTCACTTTTGTTTTCATATCAAAACAATTTGGTTAAGTTTACGAAAAATGTCACACTTTGGTTAAATGATGTCAACTCCATGTTGGGATGTCGAGGCCTGGTTAGATTTAGGAGCTAAAACTAGTTGGTTAGGTTAAAGAATATCATGGTGTGGGATTAAATACATGTTTACAGCTTTTCCCATAGGTATGTATAATGAAGGATAGATGTCTTAAGGCTGCGTTTCGAACGGGATCATCCTTCGGCCACCTTGCCAAGGGGGAAGCTGTCTGGTGGAACCTGTGGTACGTGAAGGAAGGTGAGTGATCTGCACAAACGTCCATCCATCCATCCATCCATCCATCCATGCACAAATGTAAACACTCTTATCTCGCTGAAATCTTAACGGATTAACAAACGGTTTGGTTTCTTACAAACGTTATTAACGTGGCTACAATTCAAATTACAAAAATACAGACAAAATACAAAGTAATTAAAATACATATTGTTGCTGGCCGTGAGAGTGTAACATAATTATCCATAAGTAGAGTGTTTTAACTACACCTCTGACGTTTACAACAAACCAAACCGTTTGAAAATCGGTAGAAAATTGAGCAAGCTATGGTTATTTAAAAAGTACATGTACCACTACAACACAATGTTATGGTGGGCAAGCGGACCGTACCAAGATGGCCGCCAGTGAGGCCATGCGATTCCATTGGCCGGCAGCGCAGACGAGACATCTAGCCTTTATTATACATATCTATGGCTTTTCCTGTCTTTTCTGGGTTACCGTGGTGGTGAGTTCTCCCCCAACATGTGATTGGTTGGCTGAAATAGAGCAACAATAAAATGCAATAAAACAATAAAGGTAAATCATTTGGCAGAAAATACATTTCTCTCAAAATGTAATTGAGAATGAAGTTTAGTTAAATGGTAACAATATTTGGGGGGGACAAGGCTTATACGAACTGCACTTTCACACCACAGAAAAGCATCAAAGGCAATCCTTTGACTAGAAATACTCATGTCATGTACTCAGTGTTCACTATTTGGTTGAGGATAGAGGTGGCACCTCGATAGGGCGAACAACAGGCAGGACATGACGCAAAAACCATGCTGCAGTCAGATAACCAGTTCGAAATTTGCTCAGAAACTTCCCGGTCTCTTGTTGTTCATTCAGTTTTTCCAGTGATTTCTGTGTTGACCCTTTTCTGACAGACTTTTCAGATTCCTATGGTCTCTGCTGTCAGACACTCTCCTTAGCCTATTTGTGCGAACGACCCTTTTTCTTCACACTCAGATGTTTACATTCTTCTGGTTCCATGAAATGTCATCATCGCCTCCACTCAATTGCAATGAAGTCTCTGGACAGTTATCTGCTCTTTTCACACGAGGGCTCACACAGACATTCAACAGAGCTGGAAGAGTAAAGTTCGTTAAATGTCCTGTCCTGCTGATTCAGACGTCTGCATTCTCACACACACACTTCCTCCAGGTGTTATCTAGATAAGTTAACGGCTGTGGCGAGAACAGCTTTGGCTTCAGCAGCGGCTGCTTCTGGAACACTGTTGTTTTATTGCTT
This sequence comes from Stegastes partitus, assembly GCF_000690725.1. NCBI lineage: Eukaryota > Metazoa > Chordata > Actinopteri > Pomacentridae > Stegastes > Stegastes partitus. Next base: position 187,864 of record NW_007578488.1, read on the forward strand.
GTTTTTATTGCATGTCATTTGTTTAGTTTAGTGAAAGGATTTATACAGTTTTGTTCACTCTGAAAAAAGAAAGAAGTGGTGGAAGAATTATGAAGATGCTTCACTTAAGTATCTACTATTACTCCCTTTAAAGTAAATGTCAAAATTGTTGTGTTCAGCAGGAAAATTCACTTTGAATGGGAAATATTATAAATGACAATAATGATGCTAGTGCTGAGGTACTGCATTTATAAATGGTCCATTGATTAAACTCATCAAAGCAGCTCAAAACTGTACTTCAGTAGTGCTTGAGTTCAAGTACTTAAATGCGTCAACAGCTAAAAGTGTAGCACATGTAAATCAGTGTGCTACATAAGAACGACTCTGGTGTGTTTGCACTTATCTTCTATAAATACAGCAATTAAGTCTAATTAAGAGTAAGATATGAGCATGCTTTTGACGCAATATAGACGATACAAATATTGTTTTCAATCCTGACATCACACACACATAAAAGTAAGGGGGTAACCCTAACCCTAATCTGGAAACAAGGGACATAACTTCCATTGTGGGGTGTAACTGTCTACTTTAAAGCCTTATATCAGTGGTCGTAAAAACTCAGATGATAAAAAGGAGAGGAAAGCTTCGAGCTGGCTGCTGTTGCTCCACGACAACGCATCAGAACAGGCAGCAGAAGCAGCCACATGTGGCTTTGAACTGTTGCCTCATGAACCTTACTCACCCGACCTGCACCGCCTCACTTCTATTAATCTTCTATCTCGAACTGAAATCCCATTTGCGTGGTCGCCATGTTCAGAGTGATGATGAAGTCATGCATGTTGCTGAGGAGCATCCGAGGGTCCAAGATGTGACCTTCTTCCGTAAAGGGATAGTGGAGCTTGAACACCGGTGGACCAGCTGCAATAAAACCAAGACTTTGTTGAAGAGTAATACTAGAACAATCTTTCCCCTAATTTCTGATCAGGCTGAGAACCTTCTGAGGTACCATCGTGCATCGATGCATGGCAACTATCAGCTGCTCTCAATGGGGGTATTTGTACACTTCCTCCGTGTTGTGGATTTCTTCTTGCAGCTCCACCATCACAGGGGTTTAGGTTTTAGTGGACTATAGTGGACAGTTATTCCCAAGCACATTCACAATTACAGTATTTTAATCTAATAGTCACACAATTTGAAATGTCAACAGTGAGGGCCAAGCGTCCATGTATTTTTATCTCCTCATTCTGGTGTTGCATGTGGGAGGTGACAGCCATAGTGGTGACCTGTCATAGGCTTTCACCTAGCCGCAGCATTAATCGATGCTGAGTGCAGCTCTCCATCGTGGCAATGAGGCTAAAGTCTGGAGGGACAGCTTTCGCCAACATTCAGACTGGAGCTAATGTTTTGAACAGAAAACATCCTTGCGTGTGGGCGGAATCAAAGATCAGCAGAGCAGGACCACACCAGAGAATTGCAGACATTTGAACTAAAGTGCACGAGAGTCAAAGCACGCAGAGAAAGTCAATCTGATGAATTCAGAAAAAAAGATTTCTCAAAATGCAATATCAAACTACTAAGCATGTGTGTGTGTGTGGCTATGTGCTGATTAAATATTACGATTAATACAAATGACATGATTAAATATGCCTCATGTGGTCCAACATAGGAAACAGTCAGTATGATGTTGTTAAACCAGAGAAAAGGATGAAAGATGTGTCTGTATCGGGCAACAAACGGAAACAGCATTTGTCATGTTGCGAGATGAAAACAGAACAACAAAAATCAAAACAGAGAGCAAAACAAATAGCAGTTGAAAAATGATGAGAAGGATTATAAGAAATATGAAAATTGTATTGGCTCGGTAATTTTTTGCCTCACATTACAGTCTGAGAATAGAAACAGGGGCACTGTGAGATATCCAAGTGACACAGGGAGGAAGCGAGTATTGAAGTGATAAATTATGGTACCTGAGTGTATCTGTTCCCTGTTTCTCCAACAACTGCCGCCAGTCAGGAGTGATACAAATTACTTTCTGCTACAAATTAGTTCTGTTTGCACGTCACACCCTGGAGTTATGTCCGCGCCTTGTACTTCTTGTACTTCTGTATTTTTCTTTTTTTTTTCTCTCCGTCTTCTTGTTCAACTCCATTTCTCTCTGTCACCTGTTGCAGCCAATTATCGATATTGGCTGTGTTGCTGTCTGTATCCCTGCCAGGGTCCTGACATGTTGTTACAGTCTTACAACAAGGGAAGGCATCAATTAATGACAACTGCACACAGGAGAGAGGTGGGAGCGTTAATGAATTTGAGCTAGTCTGTGAATAATGGCTACTTTTTGCTGACTCATCCTGAGAAAAATGGACATCGAATTTCCCATCAATCATACATCAGCGAGCGGAAAGATGACCTCATCTGAGGCTGTAAAACGTACATTGAGTTTTTTGCTGTGAAATCATAGCGGTTGCATATTCATGCACCTCGCAGCAGTAAAGCTGCCAACGGCCTTAAACGATCCATTTATCTACTTGGTTACAGACGTCAACTTGTTTAGTCCAAGTCTATTGTTTCCCATTTGTTCTTGTCTGTTTACATTCTGCAACTTGTTTATCTCTTTTTTGTTGTTTTTGTTTGTCTTCTGTTGTAAGATATGGTAGCAGCAGTCAGGGTGGTCCCGCTAATGGTGATGATCCGAATGAGATATGATTTAAGTCGCAACTACTTGTGATACTTCCTATTTCTTAGTAAATACGATGCATTGTTGATTGCACAGACCAAAGAGAATGGGATTAAATGCCCCAAAAAATTGCAGGATTGAGAAGACAAGCGATCAGTTCTGGTCAGCAAAGAATAACATCAGTGAAGAGAACGAAGAGACAAATTGGAGTAGAAAGAGGAAAAAATGAAAAGCATCCAGGGTCAACAGGAGGTGGTGGCAGGAAAGATGGAAAACAGAAGATGGAAATTGCAAAGCAGAAACGGAGAGTGGAAGGCACCAAAGCAATGAAGGCAAACAATATTGAATAAATAGACGGAGCAGGACAAAAAGACAGGGGATGGGATGGAACACAGTAAGTTGAAAGTGAAAGGAAAAGTGGTAAACAGAGCAAGAGAAGTAGAATGGAAAATAAAAGTTAAAGACAGCATAAACAGAAGGAAAAGAGCTAAATATGTGGCAGGTGGTAAAGACAAGGACAGGAGAGATGAAAGATGATACAGACCGGACAGAAAAGGATTAGATGCAGCGAATGAAAGAGATGGAAGTATCGTACACGGGATAAGTAGCAAAGGATGAAAAGGACAGAAGATAAGAAGGAACAAGAGAGAGACTGGGAGAAGGAGAAAGATGGAGGGGGTTTGTTCTGTTTGTCCTGACTCTGAGCCGCCTGCTAAGCAGATGATGATAAATGAGGCGGTGGGGAGGCCGGCTCCCCGCTCTGTTCACCGGATGGAGAGCTGCACACAAGTCTTTTCTCCCTAATTACCTCTCACTTACCATTAGCGCTGCCACAGCCACTCAGTTCCACCATCAGTTCCTCGCTCCGCCCGGCCCGTCATCTTCCATTGGTCCCCAGTAGCCGAGCGTCTTCAAATGGCTCCGCTGATTGGTTGTCTCCGACGGGTTCGAGCCCATAAACCCTGAGGCTTGACGGGTGTGTCAACACAGAGAAAAGGACGCGCATTCATGAGGTTGCAGGTTGACTTCCATCGGCTCCATAGCATTCACAGAAATGGTAAAAAAATAAACATTCTAGACTTATGTGGATTGGCTCTACATCTGGCAGGCTTGGCTAAACCTTATTTCACTTTCACATCAAAATACAGCGTCCTTGCTGGATGGGTAACCTTGTTCTGAATCTAATAAATCACACTGGCTATTTAAGCTTGATTTATGAATCTAGTGTCAAATGTCAATCAACTATTCTGTTTACAGCTGAGACAAACAGGAGAAGGGATTTTGCATTTCTATTAATACAAAACAGAGGGATCTCTTGAGAGTTTTCATTCTAAAAAGAAACGCATGACAGGATGTCTGCAAATACAAGCGATGATGTTTCTTTAGAAAGTCAGTTTAATGAGTTGAGTGAACTCAGACAGCAGCACCTTCAGTTAAATTATTAAACTCAGAAGAGTTCTGAAGTGATGTGAAAATAAAAATTGGAAACTAAAGTTTTCACTAAATTCCTACCTAATGGACAGTATAGCAGTCCTAAGCTTACCAAGCCCATATGGTACAAGACCCTGACACTTCTAGTCTCTGCTTTTGATGCTTCTAATCAATTCCTTTTTAGTGAACCTTTGTGACTGATGATATAAATTCAAAAAGCAGGAACTCTTGTATAACTTAGAGGTTCTCTGTGTAATGTTCGGAAAGTCTTGTTACTAAAAACACCATTAAGTAGGCGGCAGTCAGCGTCCTTTTGTGGACTGCTTGCTCCTACCTGTTCTGGAATTAGCCAAAACAGTGACATAAGCAAGACTGAATATGATCATATAGATATAACTACAGTTGACTTTGTATTTTCAACCTGTCACAGCAGTAAAACAAAGAGTAGAGATTGGTCTGGCCTGTGTTTGGTTAACATTTTGTATTTGTCCCGCCATAAATCGAATGCTCTGCCAGTGTTGACCTTTTTTTGCCCCAACATTTGTCACATGGACCTGATGGGCATCACTAGATCAACCTTTCTGTGTTGTTTTTTTGTGCTTATACCGGTTTTGTGTTGGAGTCTCTGTTTTGGGACTCAGTTGCTGAGGTAATGTTAGCTGGTATTGCACATGGTTGGCACTGTAGGGGGGTCAGAAAGAGGTATTGAGGTGAAGCTTTCGGAAACAAGCGTAAATGTCACATCCTTTGAATTTTCCATCCTGAGTGCTTTATGTAGAAATCAGTCCACTGGCTGTTATAAGCAACTGGGAAAGTTGGTGAAGCTATGGTTAAGCTATGTCAAAATCCATTCACACATGCACACGGTTGTACCTGTACATTGCTTTGCATCCTAAAGCAGATTTTCCTCTGCAGGTCCAAGTTTGGCACCAAAACTAAATGAGTAACCTGTCGCTTCACATGATAAACACCCTTTTTAAAAAAATTCATATGAACATGAAACCAACCAGAAAAGAGCAATAGTGCATCGTTTTACCTCGGTTAGGGCCAAGTGAGCCGAAATATGGATCTGAAAGCATCTTTAAAATTTTTTCTTCAAATGAAGTCTTGAAACCTGCGGGCTTTGATTATTTTATTCCCAACACACTTTGATGTGTAAAAGAAGTTTCTGCGAAGGTGACATTATGAATAGTAAGTCAGTCACCCATTACCATCAAGTCTTAGCTCTTCATTCACAAAATTCTAGATAGAGGCTGATTTGCATGTGAAATAAGTGAAATTATCTCACTCCACTGGCAGACTTTAAATAATTTAAAGTAATTCCACACTGTCAAACTTTATCAATGTCACAGAGCAAAACCTTGAAGCATAGTGAGCTTTGATAATGTATGATGTGGATGATACAGCATGCCAAAGACATTGCACAAATCATCCCTGATGACCAATTAACTACCTGCTGTTTGCTTCTGTTAACTATCCTTGTGCAATGAAACGAAGAATCTTCTTTCCTTCTCCGTATCAAGTGCCCCATGGACATTTTTTCCCAAAGCTTTCCCCCATCTTGGTACGGTTGTTATTGATTGAACTAGAGAAGTCTGGACAGTCAGTAATTAAACGGAACGACTGGTGGGTGTAAAATTAGCCTTTGTGTCATTAGACTGGAACGACAGAGTGGGTAAAGGAACAAGTGCAGCCAAGATGACTGATGACTGAAGGCCAATTAAAAGGCAGAGCAAAGAAGGGATGAGAAGAACGGCTGAAGACGTGGCAGAGAAGCATATGGATTTGTCTTGGATAATGAACTCTTCAACTGCAATCGATCTGCAAGGAAAGAGACGCCGGATCAAAGATCCACTTTGAAGGAGCTCAGGGGAATCAGCGGATAGTTTGCTTTAGATCTCCAGATGAATTTGTAAACATTAAATTGGTTTTTCTTTAACATTGGGAAATTGTTCTTTTCAAGATAATCTAACTCAGCCTATTAATGGCAATAGACCTTTCTTGATGTCTCAGATGCTTAAATGACCGATCTCTGGAGTCGGTATTCTTGAGGGTATTCATTAGTCTTTGATGAATGGTGTGACCTTCAAGGCACTATAACAATTTATGTTAGGGTCGAGCTTTAGCGTCACGAGTCTACAGTTTTCTTTGCACAGTAAAATGTATGAAGAATTTTAGACAAAACACATATTCAGAGGAATTTTAATGTGGCGATTTACACCATTTTGATGGCATCCTTGGTTATTAATCTTTTAGTAGAAGGTTTCAGTATTTTGTAGATTCAGACTAATTGTCCAAGTTTCTAGACACCATTGTATGCACCACCAGTACTGCAGAGGTTGTAACACATAAAAGCCCTGGAAACTGCATAATTGGTTTGAAAATATCAGTCTTAAAGCAGTTTAAACAACAACCAGCATCAAATAACATGATGCTGGACAGTGTAGCAATCCGACGCTTACTATCCACCATATGGTGTGAGCCTCTGACATATAAAGTCCACTTCAAGTCTGGAGTATGTTCATGATGCTTATAATCAAATCCTTCTTAGAAAGATCTCTATGACTGGCACATAAGAAGAGGCAATAACTGTTGTGTGACTTAAAGGTCTCTGTGCAACATTCAGAAAACCTTTTGCTATTAACTACAGTCGGTAACCAGTTGTTTTTGCTTCATTGTAAATTCTAAATGGAGTGCCACAGCAATGATAGCAATGATGGTGCACACAGTGGTGCAGGCCAAATGTACAAAGATCAGGTTTGCAGGTCAAAGGAATCAGTACACCTACCCCAATAGCATCCCCCAACAATAGTGTCCTCCTCTTGCTGGACAATGTGGCATTAAACCCTGCAAATACTGTTCAGGATCGGCTCGAGGAACACAACAAAGCACCCAAGGTGTTGACCAAGCTAACCCAAACTCCCCAGATACCAGCCTGATTGAGCATCAATGGGATACAAGCCTGATCCAAGGGGGCCTGACCCCACAACCCACAGGACCCAAAGGATCTGCTGTCAACATCCGGAGGGTGAACAGCACAAGACAGCCCAAGAGAGCCCATGTCCAAGACTTGATGGGTAAAGGCTGTTTGGCAGCACAAGGGGGACCTACACAATATCTGGCAGGTTGCTTTACTGTTGGTGTATATACTCTCTCAGTTGTTATGGTAAGGACATCTCTGAGTCATGCTGTTACTTTACACTACTTTCTCCTGTGAGAGCATTTGTCAAGACAGAAATCTGTGGTGCGTACATTCAAAATGCAGCCTATGCTACGTTTGACGGGAACCTCAATGCGATGGGATTCAAAATTTCTGACTGTTTCAATTAAAGAAGAAGGCACTTCACAAAACTGCACAGCAAGACTTTTTGACAGTTTGAATAAGAACTTGCACAGATGTTCCACAGATTCATAGAGGCAATTAAGAAGAAAAAACTAAAATTGTAATGCAGTATAATGTGACAATTTAGGTAGAGTGCTCAGTATTAATAATTCCTAGGTTATGTCCTCAAAAGACCTGATTATACAGCAGCATATTTCTCCGCCTTTCAGACAGATCATGGTAAATCTCAAGGTGATATGTCAAGTCCAATGAACGCAGCCAACTATCAGATCAATTTTTTTCCTGACAGGAGGTATTGAACAGAGTCGCAGCTCCTTTTCATTCTTTCCCTTTTACCCTAAATCTTGATTTAATTCAAACTAGCCAAAGTTAGCAGCCGTCCCAGGGAGAAGTATTGGTTCCAGAGATTAGCCTGTGAACACAGCCGATGTCATGGCCTTCTCCTTGAGAGAGCTCCTTTTGTTGGACAGAGGCTTACGAGGGACTTTACTAAAATGGTGCAAACACTCAACCATGGGTATTACAGAAAAACACCCCATGTGTTATTGGTTTACAAAGAACACAAGTGCTGGGCTAGAATTAGTTCCTCTATTACCTGCTAACTTTTATATTTGTGATCAGTTGGATGTGGTAGATATGCAAAAATATTCTAACTCTTGTTCAGTGAGAACCCTCATATCCATATCCGTGCTTCTTTTCTTGGAACATTATTTGTTAAAGCTCTTATTTACTAGTTTAAATGCAACTACTACCATTCAAAAAAGACTGTCTTAGGAGCCACCTCACATCAGTTGCATCAGCATCAATATAATGAATGCACTTTTCCACATTCTGAACTATCTTGTTGCTCCTAAAGTCCCTACAAACATGGTTTATCAGGGATGCACCAAATGTGGCTGGACAAGAACTTTCTGACCAAAATTTGCAATCAATCAATCAATCAATCAATCAATCAATCAACCCGAATGCATAAATAGCGTGCCCCGACATGTTGTAAAACTCCCTTTGTTGACTCTGGAAGTATTGATGGAAACCACTTTAAATGTTACCATGGAAACAGGAAAAGGAGTGTTCTTCGCGTCATTTGAAGTTCTTAGACAAAGGAAAGTCTAAAAGAATTTCTCATCAAACACTTTTATCATCGTTCTAAGGTCCAAAATGCTCCTCCATCCTTATTATAATCTTCTCTAAAGGTTTGTGAATTGAAAGTGAGTGGCTGTGAGTAAATGAGCAGGTATGTGTTTGGTATTTTCCCCCAAGGACATTTAGCAGGAGCAAAGCTGTTAGGGTGTCAAACCTGTGACATTTCGCTTGCATCATGGAAAAAAATAAATAATAATAATAATAATAATACATGCGAATGAAAACACTACATCCACACACGCGCGCACACACAGATCCTGTCACCTCCACTGTCCTCTTAATCTGAATCCTTAAATAAACCCCAGCGCCCTAGGCACTGAGGCTTATTAATATTGCAACCCCGTCGGTATTCATTATGAATGAGAACAAGTGTGAAGACGCCAAACGGGCTGCAAAACAGTACAAGGCTGTGGCTGTAACAATGCAGGTCACACAGATAATCGGCATGCCTCACCAACCTCAGTTTAACCGACAGGCTCACACTTGGTTCTGCTAAGAAAACCCTGAACAGGTTCCCCCGTTCCCTGGACTGTGTGAGTAAAATACCAGGTAGCATAACAGATAGCAAGACAGTTGATTTTTGTTACCCTCTGCACTATTTTGAATTATTTTGATTGAATCCATTGACATTTGCATGGGTATTACAAACCATGATAGCTATTTCTGCATTTCTGTTAAATGAGGAGCATTACTCACTCAATTAGGAACTATCTTAATGGGATTAAAGGTCAAGGTGTCAGTTTCTATCTACGGTCTCTTAAACTCTGCCACAGTTTTGTACTGTCAATGTACATTAATATTTGCAGATAAAGGGACCACTCAAAGCCCCAAGAATGTCTACTTTATAAATGATTTACCTGTTTCCATTAAAGTGTCCTGTGACATCTGTGACGCCTGACCTGGCACTGGAACTGGTGGCAGTGGAGTGTCACAAGGTGCTGAACTGGGTCCTCTTGCACTTGCCTCACTTTGATGTAAGCTGTGAGTCTGACAACTGTCGTTAAGTGCTTCCTGATTTAGATCTAGCAGAACAGGGCTGGGAAAACAGAAGAAGAAGAACATGTAGGAAAAGTCAAAAGTTAAAAAGAGTACTGATTTTGAACACAAAAACTGTTGTATCTTGTGTCTGGGAAAGGAACACCTAACCCTTACCTTAACAAATACCATAATAAAGGAATAGTTAAAGAATTTTGTAAAGTGAAAGTCTTAGCTTGGTTGTGAGTTAGATAAGAAGTCATGCTATTAACTTAGCTTCACTAAAACACCTAAAGCATGCATTGGTAGCAATTGTATATCTTGAAATCTGTGAAATATTTCTTTCAGAATCTAATTATGTATTTTATGCTTTTAATTTTGGGCTGCAAGGTGGCCCGGTGGTGAGCACCGTCACCTCGCAGCTAGAAGATCCCCCGTTTGCCTCCCGGTGAGTACACTTGGAATCTTTCTGTGTGGAGTCTCCATGTTCTCCCCGTGCAGCGTGGGTTCTCTCCGGGTTCTCCGGCTTCCTCCCACAAGGTCCAAAAACATGCTGAGGTTAATTGATGATTCTAAATTGTCCGTAGGTGTGAATGTGAGTGTGCTTGGTTGTCTGTCTCTAAGTGTAGCCCTGTGATAGACTGGTGACCTGTCCAGGGTGTCCCCTGCCTTCACCCTGAGTCAGCTGGGATAGACTCCAGCCCCCCACGACCCTAGTGAGGATGAAGCGGTGTATAGATAATGGATGGATGGATGGTTGCTTTTCATGTTGCCAATGATTTTAATTTAGAAAATAGTAAAGCTAGCTGTGTGTTGTGCTTGTAGTCTTAGTGCTAGGCTCAGCCTCATGGCTCGCAAAGACATGCAGGAGTGGTAACAACTGTCTCAGCTGTCTCTTGAAAAGACAGACAAGAAGAGTATTTCACAAAAAAAATGTCAGTCACAACAAAATGTAGAAAATGATATTTCACTCTGTTATGTGTAATATACAATTAAGGGCATTCTCTTAAAAAACACCCAGTTATATAGCGAAGGAATGTAACACATCACGTTTTCTACTCTTTCTCCTTTATTCTCTGTTTATATCTACTGTCACTTGTCTTACATTTGTCTATTCAACAGAGTCACATTTCCTCACTTCAGAGTGACACTGACAGGTGAAGTGGACAGCATTGATCATCTTGTTAAAACGCTTGTTCCGCTGGGGAACCTTGGGTCTTGATGTCCATGCGGATGTTGCTTTTACACATGCCACCTAGCTGAACATCGTTCCAGACCGAGCACACCACCCCAGCAGGACAGCGGACCCCACCGCTGCTCAGGAACAGCTCAGTGAACACGACACAGCTCAAGGCATCGACCGGGTCATGTTGTTATAAGCCTGGTACCCGGAGGGCCCCGCAACACCACAGGACCCAAAGGATCCACTGCCAGCGTCTTGGTCAGTGACACAAAACCATGACTCCAGTGGGCCTGTGTGCATGCCCTAATGAGTCAGAGCTGTTTTGGTCGCACAAACATTAAGCACACGGTTTTAATGTTGTGGCTCTTTAAAATTAACTTTAGCCTAACTTTAAACCGAGCCTTCACCTTAAATGATTTACATTATGGGGACCTCTCTTTTCAGGTCATCACAATGTGTCTCTGAGTAACACACACACACACACACACACACACACACTATCATCTCCATTGTTTGGCCTTTTCTGTCACCTTCTCTCAACACTGACACACACATAACTTCCTCTGTTTCTTTGTCACTGTGTCTCCTTCCAGGACACACACACACACACACACACACACACACACACACACACACACACACACATCCACTCACCTCCTTTCTAAATGACTGTATCTGCGCTGCCAGGTGTGCTCTCAGTGGTGGCTGTGACCCCAGACCGAGACCTGCTCTCTGCCGCACCGCGGGGGATACAACGACAAAGCTACTCCGAACATTTATTTTCTCATGTGTCCTCTCTGCTGCTCTTATTGTCTTTATCAACTGTCTTGGATGGGAACGCCTCTTCTGTTGATAGGCACTTTTCTTATTTTTGTACTTAAGTTTCAAAGACTTTTTTTTTTTTCTCCCTCCAAACTCTCAGTATTTCTCTAACAACAACCTGTCAAACAACAATGTGGCAGCGTGAAAGGCGTCACTCAGAAAGATGGAATCTATAAAGAACTGTAAGATATCAGCAACTCAAAGTTAATTGTTTAGCTCCGCATCTCTGTTCATGGCTCACTTTCATCACTCTGAAAATCCGCTGTGCTGATATTGCTCCATAACACCCATAGCTCACAAATTAAAGCAGTGGTTCCCAAAGTGAGACACCGAGTCGGGGTCATAAGATAATTTCAAGACACGAGTGAATCAATCAGTAAATGCAGATCGGCGCTGTGAAGAATGATCTCCGAGTGGCCATCTCCAGAATTAAACTCGGTATTAACTCGCCGCGTCCCAGCGTTGTGCCCACCCATCTCATTCGGTGAGTTTAAATGAAAGTAATGAGCAAAAAAGTGGAAGTTTGCACTTGACAGCTACAATGAAGGACTCGCTGCTTGTTACACACACATAGAAACATCACCTATGAGTCTGCTGCCGAGTCCCTGGTGTCATTATTTTAGGGGACCAGGAGCTGAAAAGTTTCGGAAACCCCCTCACTCGATGATGATATGTCAATATTGTGTTCGCAACTTGTTTCCGGAAGTTGCACCCAAGCGGCCAAGAAATGTTTCTGTAACGGCAGCAATTTCAATCCTGTGTGAGGACAATTAACAACTGTTCATTAAATGGTCTCATGAAATACGAGCTCCTCGCAGAAACCGGTGGTTATAGTGGACATAAAACCCCTTGAACAGACTTTGTAATTGTGCTTCTGACAGCGTGGACCAGTGGAATATGACCAAAAGTAAAGATAACAACTGCTCTGAACAGTGTGCCGTATCTTCAGTTGAATTCCTGTCTCATCCAAGCTAAGCTTCTGTCTGGGGGGCAAAATTAAAGGTGTTTAATTTACAAGACTAAGTAAGATACCATTAGCTTCTGTATGCTATATCCATGGATCCGTTACAGAGTCTTGGGGCGGCTGAGGCCTCCTTCCTGTCATTTAGTCAAGATCTCGATAGTTTGCTTTCCACTGTGCTCCTGGTGATGATATACATTACCTCAAATGAATGACGTATCACAAGTATTGATATTTTGATTTGAGAATTGATTTTAGAGCATCAAGAAGTGTCGATATTTCAGTATCGATCCACACATCACTAGCAAATACTGTTCAGGATCGGCACAAAGCATCCAAGGTGTTGACCAAGCTAACCCAAACTCCCCAGATACCAGCCTGATTGAGCATCCATGGGATACAAGCCTGATCCAAGGGGGCCTGACCCCACAACCCACAGGACCCAAAGGAGCTGCTGCCAACATCCGGAGGGTGACCAGCACAAGACAGCCCAAGAGAGATTTTAAACAGTGTATTCCTGTGTTATCCAAGCTAAACTTCTGTCTGGGGGCAAAATTAAAAGTATTTAATTTACAAGACTAAGTAAGATCCCATTAGCTTCTCTATATTATATCCACTGGTCCTTTACAGAGTCTTGGGGGGGCCGAGGCCTAGTCTCACTCGTCACATACTTTGACACTTGGTCACGACTCCTTGGCATCACAGTTGAATGCACTGCGTAGCCTTTAGCATAAATTTTCAAAGCACAGGGTGGACCAAGAGACCTATAAAAATCTACCAAACTCAGAAACAGATAACATGTTCTCTGCTGTTTTTGTCACCGTTGCTCTTGTTCAGATGACAAGAAGTTGTTAAAGGGTGTATTTGATCCCCAACCATGATCTTTCCCTAACCCCTTGGTACTTTTGATACTTAAACTTAGTGAAAACAGTGAGTGAAAACAAGATTTAAGTCACAAAACAAATGGTCGTCCAATAAGGGACACAAACGTCATTCCTTTGGGTAAAAATTATTGTGCCACCTCCTCCAACATCCTTATGAACCTCCTGCAAACTGGAAAAACTCCTGTACATCTTTTGGTATTGAACGCTGACATTGGTGGCACCAACGCCTAATAACACCTTGTGCTTATCTCATATCTTTGACAAAACTGTCAAAATGCTGTTCGACCGTGGACAGCTTGTTGACCAACCACAGTGCCAGAAAACATGTAAATAATTGTTTTTTCTCGAATGCAATGATTTGTTGGAGGATAATGCAGTGCCTGTATCAAATATAGCCACATATCTGGCAGAAGACACAGATCTCATGTAGCTCGACTTTCATTCATTTAGCTTTTCAAACATCTAGAGATTTATTTTCCCCCCGGGCAGAAGAAACGGAACGCAAAGTCCCTGCTGCAGTATAGATTCAGGGATGTGGTGCATCAATAAAAAGCAGTGCTGGTCTGAGAGATCTTTTTTCTATGCAACAGGTGTCTTTTACTACAGATTTGCCTGCTTAATTATTCACATGGCTCTTCCACCTTTAAAAGACGCCCCGTCTTATTCATTATTTAAGTGCCTTTTCACTGCGGTTGGAGGCACCTTCAATTATTCAACAACAATATAGAACCTAGCAAGGGGTTAATAGGGCTTTTGCTGGCAGTGAGTGGTAGAGGAGGTAAAATGGGCAGCCGAGGAGGTGATGTGGGGGGTGGGAAAGATTTATGATACAGGTCTAGTGGTGAGGTGAGAGATTGTGGCACTGGGGGAATAGAGCTGTGAGACTGAGAGAGAGAGATTGAGGCGGAAAAAGGTTTGTGGTGATGAGAAAGGAGAAGCCCCAGCGCCGCTATCAGCATGAGAAGTAGGTGGGGACATGTGTCTGTACTAAAACTAGGAAAATAGACGAAAAAAAATGTCAGTCTGAGTGAATCTGTCTGTTTCTTTTTGCATGCTCAGCTGTGCCGGGCTGACATTGAGATTTCCTTTCAGTGTTGGTTTAGTTTGCTCAAATGCTTTGCTGTGGGTTTGTCTTGATAACTGTAGAATAACTTTATGGCTTCCTTTACTCTGCCATGGGATTGTTCTTTGTTATGCTTTCTTGTTTAATTAGTTTTTTTTCTGATCCTGCTATTTGACTGACAGGAGCACAGTCGCCACTTCACAACCATCCATCAGCAGTTTCAGTCTTCTCAAGTACATCTCACTGAATTCTTCCGATTAGCCAAAAACATTCCTAACGGCTCTCTATATAAGCAAATTAATAAAATTCAAGTGGAAAGCTGCAAGACATATTTCTAGAAATAAATAAAAAGAGGAGCTGCAGACAAAAAAATGCCTAATTTTAAATTCAAGGTGTCAAATAACTCTAAAAATACCCTGTTCAGGGTTTTGGGCAACAAGTAATATATTATTTAATAACGAGTACTACAAAAGACAGTTATTCCAAACATGAAAGAGACAAAGGAGGTAATAAATAATTGATCCGACAGCTTCAGTTTGTACCAACACGATGCCAAATGTCAGACGATCTAGTTAAAAACTCAATCCGGGAAGGCAACGCGTCTGTTTGGTCGGAGACACGGAAGACCTTCCTCGCCACAAATATCTTTTTTTCCGTGTGGTTGCAGATCTTCTTCTCTTTCAAGTTTAAAATAAGTTGGCTTCCAATCAAAAGAAAAATGTTTCAAACAAACCCCTGTCATGTGCCCTTCAGCTCCGGTGTGCTCTGCTGCCTCTGTTGTCTCCTTCTCCGTGGCTCCTCTCACCTATTTCTTTCCTGCACAGCCAGGCAAGGGAGGAAAAGGTGGTTTTGCCCTGGGCTCAGGCACTGCATTTACCACACAGTATCGACAGATGTAGGCTACTCGGTACATGTGGTCAAGACACAGCATGCGGATTCCTGGGATGTTATTCAATCCAGTGTCTTTTCAGAAGTTTGGTATTGACCAAACTTTTTTTTTTTTTTTTTCCCAATGTATTGTTCACTTGAGCTTTAAATACATGAGACACTGTATTTTAATGTTCTTATTTTTTCTAGAAGTGGGGTTAAATATTCATCATGTAGCTCCTTTAATCAGAATCAGATACAGATTTATTGCCAATTTGTTCTGGTGGGTTGGTGCAATAATAAATATAGAGTAAGGTGCAATGTACAAGATAAAAATAGCTAAAAAATAAAAGTAACTAGAAATAAAAATAACTATAATAGTGCAAGAAATAATAAAGAAACAATCAACAAATACGACTAGTGGCATGATTTTTCCTGTTTTTATTTTTCCTTTCATTTCAAAAACACTTCCTTCCGAACCGAGGAGCCAATCAGCTTCCGAGAAAAGACCTCAAATTAGACAACCGTGTAACAGAACTAAAGGAGTTAACCGTCTGGCTCTCACTCAACCATTTAGATAATAATGTTACGTAAGTTACTTACAGTGAGTAAACAGGGGCTTCAGTGTCTCATTCGAGGAAGTTTTCGCGGGTCACACGGCCGACACATGTTTCGTTATTCCTAGTGATGAACTTGTGACCTTCCTGCAGACTGAGCGGCCTTTTTTTCTGTCGGCCTAAACAAAGCATCCCACTTTGCCTCCCTCGCTTACCTTTACAGCGTTCGAGTGGTAGGAAACAGCCGTCACATCCAGCCCCTCTGACCATTAATTCATCGCGTTAGTCGGCGCGGGCCGCTCCGCCATTGATCAAAAGCCATCATTTTGCAATGTTATCGTTATCATCACTAATTGATTTGATGATCCATGCATCCCATTAATAATGTAAAAGATGGGAGATTAAGAATTTAACTGTCCATTGCCATTAATGTGATCAAGATGTAATAAATGAATGAGCTACATTTCATTTAATTTAATCAAACCCAATTTTATGCAGTCCAGTTTCAAGCCCATATATCCTGCCAGTATGCACGGAGGGAGCGCTGCTGGTTGAACGATGTAGAAAGTTTTTAAATGTCTTTTTGATACGCTCAAGTTTTGGACGTCCTCCTCCTCCTCCTCCTCCTCCTATACAAAATATGAGCTATTGAGACCGGTTTTCAAATAAATTAAAGTCCTGTAAAACGCACAGATCAAGCATCATTATCGTTTTATTCAGACAAATAGCCTATACTTATCTCAATATGATGGCGAGGACTGTATTTTGGAAAATAGCTTAGGCTGTAATTACATATTGCCTTTTTACTTACAAATAATTTACAATAAATTTCAAGCATACAGAAACTTGCTTCTGGGGTCATCCCCATCTCATTCTCGCCATCTCTCCCTTTCCTCTCTCTGTTCCAATTAGAAATGCTGCAGCTCCCCCTGTTGGCGCGGATCAGGTGGGAGTTTTTGGAGATCAAAGTTTCCTAGCTTTATCAAACACAGCTCTGCATTGTAATGAACACCACGGCCAGGAAGCCAGTCCTGACCAACACTCGACACTTGCGAAGCGGTAATCTTTATCCGAGATCTGCACACTGCGAGCAAATGGCACAGTCAACAGAGTGGCGCTGGACATGTCATTAAAGCATTCATGTGTGTAATTAAGCATGCATAATCTCAAATGTCATCAGAAACGGCTTCATTATACAGTACATCTGAGGTTATTCACTCTCTTCCAATGGGGGGAAAATTATATCAATTTACAGGGATCAAACGGCAGCGGAAATCCCTCAGTCTCCAGTATAATTACTGGTTTGGTGAAACAAAAGCACCCTTTCTGCCTTAACAGTCGAAATCTCATGTGCCCCCGCTCTCCAGATCCCTTTGTCCGACGATGCCCACATTCAAGATGTTCAGCCAGTTTCTTCCCTGTGAAAATGGAAGAGGTTTGATGCCTCTCACTTGACAGCTAGAGAGCAATAGACAGAGTGTGAGTGGCTCTCTGTCCTTTGGGCCTTTCCTCCTGATTTTTTTTTTTTTTTTTGGAAAGCGCAGATGAGTGCCACTCTTCAAACCACATTCATTCACAGCAGAAGCTCCAACTGTCCCAATTTTTCACTCACATGTGATCCGGGCCCTGATGCTTCCTAATCAGTTTGAACAGGATGAAAAAAAAAAAAAGTCACATTTTTTCAATTCACCTCTCAGTGATATGAAATAAGATATAGAGTCTTGTGACGTGCAACTGAGCGCGTACTGTTGCCTAAAAGTGAGATTGCCTGAGATTTTTTTTTTGAAGAACAACGAGGTGAAAAGAAAGCAAACTTGGCAAATGTTGAGCAAAAGTTGTTCAAATCAAGTGTAAGTACAAAAACAGATTAGCCTTTTCTTTGTTTGTTTGTTATTGCTTGTGTGCACATGTGTGTCTTTTCGGCGGATCTGTGAGCTCACGCTGGCATCGGAGAGCTTTGGATGAATAAAAATGAAAAAGGAAAATAAAGGAAAACAGCAGTTTACGGTTAAGCATGGCTTATGCATGAGTTAAGCAGTGTGTGAACACAGCCTAAAACAATCAAAACTGAATTGATTCCCTCCTCCTCCTCCCTTCGCTCCCCCTCATTGCTGAAAAAGCAGATTGAAGCCCACGATAGCGCCATACGTCTGTCCGTCCCAATGTATATCTTTCAGCGAGAGGCGAGCAGGAGAAATGGAAATATGTGTAGAGCGGGAGGCAGGGAGGGTGGGTGGTGTGCCAGTAAGGAAAGTTTGCCCCAGGTGACAGTTTGAACAAACTCCCATGAAGCCCTCCGCCGAGAGAGTTGCATGCTGGGCCGCGCAGAAACAATGGACTAATTAAGGCGAGGCTCTCGACGCAGGGTTCATTGCAAGTCCTTGGATCTCGGCTGGACGGTGGAATGAGCGGAGAGGGAGGGTGTTTTTTTTTCCTGATTAAATTCAGATCAAGGGAGCTGACACAATCTGGCTTCAGTTCTGGCTTAATGAATGGCTCCAATTATTTTAGCTGCAGGTTCTATGCGCTCTGTCTTCTCCCATATTTAGGGTACTTATGCAACAACAAGTACAACGTGGCACTGTCGCTGCTACAGTTTAGATCTCAACATATAGCCGTAAATCATCCAACAAAACACATGAATTGTTGTTGGGTTTTTTTTACACAACCCTCTGTACTGAAACAAAGTGTGCTTTTCTAAAATGTCCCATGCAGATTATTAAATAGAGCAAATAAAGCCCCAGATTCAACGTGTGCCAACCATATCAAGAGGAGAGATGGATTTGGAAAGCAAACAGGGGCATATGGAAAATCTTAAAGGAGATTAAGCTTTCTTGTGTGGTGTAGGTGTAGGTAGAGGAGGAGAGACAGAGTGTAGGAAAATCAATTTTCCCAGGATCAGAATTTTTAAAGAAAAAAAACATTAATAACCAATAACCCGGTGTAATTTGTGAGCCTCTTTTAATATCAAATTTATCCTGTCAGTCACAAAAATTAATGTACCGTAACTGTGCATGATATTCTACAAATTGACTGAAACAAGAAGCAGAGTCGATGTAATTCAAACAGGCAGTTTGGCACCGGACGGTGAAGTGGTCTAGCAGGAAGCAGCAGGCATACTTTCAACACACACACAAGATATAACTCCTTACAGATTGGTACAGGTTTGTAGGTTATACCCATCCGTGGAGTTGAAGTTTTGCTTTTAGTGACGAACAATGAAAGCGGTGGTCAGACCTGGAAAACCTTTGTGGAAAATTGTCTAAAATTGTGTTCGCGTTTCATTCCAGCTGGCATTAGAATTAAAAAAAAGACTTGGGGAAAGCTCAAGTAAAAGTTCTGTAAATTACATTTCACATAAGCAGATGTAAAATGACTTGTATAAAAGTAATTTAGTAAAGGTTACGGACAAACATTTTTATTAATGGGTGGGCTATAAAACAAGCATTCAGCCTTTCTTTCCCACTGTGCTCCTAAAAGCTTTCAAACACTGAGTTGAATAAGGATTCTGCAGTCGCGGGGAGCGTCAAAAACGGAAAAATTGTCATGCGTGAAGGCTGAACTTACTAAGTGAACGTAAAAAAAAAAAAAAAATCCCAGCTGGAGGGTCGACTGTGAGTATATTAGCCTTTTAGTATTTAGCCGGATTCAGCTGTCAGTCAAGCAGTTCTGTTTGATTTCGGTCACTCAGGGTGCTCGCTGGGAGGTACGTTAAAGCAGTAATTAATTAAGGTGAATGCAATCTGTTTTTTTTAACTATGCCAAATTATTATGTCCTTTATTATGTTTCCATTCCATTTCTTTCTATTGTTTGTGTGCTGTTCCAGGCCTGGCTCAGGTGCAGACACCTCGCCGTCCCCCCACACCCGGTCAGTGAACATTTAGAACCTTTACATAACTGCTTTATCTCTGCTGATTTGTTTTTTCTCCTTTCTTGTGTTCTGTTCCCATGAGGTTTAACCTATCACGTGGTTTTTGTTTTTTTTTACTAAAGTTGTGACTCCAAGGGGCCAATATGCAAGACTTAGCAGAAAACAACGATGTCTTGTGTAAGGATGCAGTGAGGTAATAGTATCAGAGAATAAAGTGTTCTGTGTGTGTGTTGTGTTGCCAGCTTCTCTGTTCTATGTTTTGGCAGCCGGTCCAGCAGCAAGTGCAAGTGGGTCCCTCCTATTAAAACTGTCGGTCCACCCTGTGCCTATAAAAACAAATCAAAAATGACCTTCTGCACCGCACTGTGAAAGTGAAAGTGCAGCTATGAATGTCTTCATAGTTTACTTTTCATTATTTATCAAATTTAT